>NC_068363.1:64590483-64685483 GCF_020536995.1 Dreissena polymorpha
AAAGAAAAGAGCAAACATTCCAACATAAAAAACACATTGTAAAAGTGTTCGACACTTTTACCTGCACATGCATTGAATGTTTTATCACTTTCGTCTCGATCCAGATTAATAAAAAGGTATTGATAATGTTTAAAAAAGTAAATTACGATGTGGGGGATAATTGTCAAAACAAACATTTCATAGAGGCCCGTGAAATTTTGGATGGCTATATCAAGACGATTTTATCATTATTTAAAAAAACAAGTTTGGACTTAACGAATTATAACGCCAATGCATTAAAATGGTGATTAATCTTAAGTTAGTAATAATAGGAAAATACCATTGTAAAGCTATGTTGCTATGTTACTTTAACGCCCATTAGCCATATTAATAGGCTTTAAGAATGGCAGTTAAACTATTGATGCACCGTTTATTTTTCAGTTCTTAATTCAAAAATATTTAAATATTAATAGAGGTCTGTATTGCTGCATAAGTTTACATGAAACATTGTTTGAATTCAGCATATGTTGTGTACACTATAGGCACCATTTAGGCGGTAAATTTTAAGCGTTATACACAGCTTGTACTTTTCAGTAAAATCATATGTCAAGCATTTAACCAACATCTTGATTGGTTTCAATGTCACAGGGTGAGGTAGGGTGAAATACTTTCGTTCTTAGTATTTTCTCTGTTCGTTAACGGCGTAGAACTGACAAAAAGTATATATTTGCGGAAATATTATACAATAATTGTTTTGTTTTCTTTATTACTTTTTCGCAGATGATAAGGTTGTAATAGACAAAAATCCGGAAAATATACTAATCTCAAATTGTTCATAAGACTAATATTTTACTTGCAAATTACAACGGAACATATAAAAAAGATTTTGTGTTTTTGTCTCGTAAAGAGTGAAGTGCATATATAAGCGGGACGTGAACATACATACAAAAAGAACTTAAAAATCGTTAAGCATAGTATTAACAAAGGGGTTACCCAAAATTATACAGGACATGTAAGTTAAATACTAGCATTCTACATGGCAATCGTTCAAACGTTTTGTTATCAAAATTAAAACTATGCTTGTAATCAAAACATTTGAATGAATATTCATAATAAGGACAGGTATGCATGGTTTTACGGACACGAACTTATGATGAAACTATATTATCATAGAGATACATTATATCGTATGCTGACGCCTTGTTATTTATTAAATCTATGCCATATTAGTAAATGGATGTTAAGATATGACCTTTTAATGCCTTTTCTGTGCGTATATAAAAGACAATTAAAGTTTTGAAATATATTGTTGTAACATGCATGCGTTACGGGTTTCGTTTCAATTTGTAGAAACAATAACCATATTATATGTGAACATATATTTAAGTGACATAGATTTGCTATCAAAATCGTTATTTACGTCTTTATTTAAAGGGGCTACGTAGGCCCTTTAATAAAAATCGATGTTAAAGGTGTCCACATAAATGTGTTTAATAGTTTAATAATTATTTATGTTGGTAATCGAGGGGGAAGAAAAAAAGAAAACAATTGCATATTTTTAGAAAGAATGCATCTTGACTACAAACTTGACACAGCTGAAAATATTTAATGTATGTAAGCAATAAATATTGATAAATAAGTATAATATATAAAATATGACATATGATTTTCGTTGGAACATTGCACGAACGATAATTATAATTATAATATATTATTTTGAATTCTAACAAAATGCGTCGTTCAATCTTGCATAAAACTTATATAGATTGTAGTGTGTTATACATAAGAACCATATAAAACAATATTACTATAAGATTCCATCTGTTTTTAAGTATGCATCATTAAGCTACAATCAACCAACAGGTCTGATAGAAACATTTTTTTTGTTAAGGAATCGTTATCAGTCAAATTTGTAAAATCGTATAACGTTATTGACCAATTGTTCATTTCTGAACTTTAATATGCACTTGTTTTGTATTTATCTGTGTTTTTATACTTGTTTTTCTGCGAATATACATGTTGACATATATCAATACCAACAACATGTGATATCGACGATGTACATTGTTCAAGTCAAATAAAATGTTTGTCTGTCTGTGTGTCTGTCTGTAATACAAATAGAGCAGTTCTGATAAAAAGAAGGTCACATTATGTAATATTTTAATAGTATTCTTTTAACGATTAACACGGATTTAAAGTCCCTTTTGTCGTAACAGAGACATAAATATATATTTTTCTGCAGGGAAAATAATATTCTATACATCTGCTGTACATGCAATGGTCTTTTCTATTATGAAAATGAGGCATCACATTGGTCGAACTCGCGCGTGTATAATCTGTATTTACGTGTTTATATTGTAGCTAAAATGTATCAAAACCCAATTTAATGTCGATTGTTCTATCCAAGAATGGATGTTTAGGATGGTTATTACCATATTACCTACACTAGGATGATCTAATTGCATTAAACAATACTGAACTCTTATTTGCACAGCAAGCAATGATTCGTTTTATTCATGGAAAAGGTTTTGTATTTTGGCTTAAGTGACGATCAAATGGTCTAAACTGGCTCGTGATTAATGAAATGAAAAACAAAAAACATAGAAAGAGTGTTATCAATAATCAAGGAGCACTTGATATCAATCCAGATGACGCTTTATTTCGCATTCAAATACTGTTAGGTAAATCACAAGCATGGGACATTTAAGACTTATGGAAAAATACATTAACGACAAGATGTTAAGTTCAACTCTTGCTGTACGGTGTGTATAATTGTGCATGAAAATCCATATTTATGCCTAATATTAAACCATTTGTATCCTGTTGTCCTTGTCAAACTAATTCGAAGAATCGTTTTTCGTATTCTCAACACTAAGGAAATATGCATTAATTGGACGTCTGTTTCCCAATATCAATATTACAAAGAACGTTAGGGTGATTTATAGCATTAAAAATTAATATGCCCAAGTAGCCGGTTTCATCGTTTCTTCAAATGGATCAAGCGCCATTTATTACCTCTTAATGCGAATGAACACGGAAATATACAGTTATTCTCTGTAAAAAACTCATGCATGCATGTCGAATGGAATATACGGATGTCTGTCCAGTCCACTAACACCTGCTACGCACGCACTCTCTTTCTCGTAAACGATCAATTCGCATACTAAAGTGTCTATCTAGTTTAAATAGGTCAAAATGAAATCTTAACCCAATATTCGTTCACAGAATGCATAAACACAGTTAGATCTGATCTTATTATCCACGATAAAACTATTCCTATGGGAAATTTGATTCTAATAAGTATGTTCGAGGTATGTTAATAAAAACTACACATTTCTTGTACATGATTAACGACCAAACAGCAATCCCATCGGCAGAAAAAAAATGTTATCAATGTTACGGACATTAAAATTAAACTTACTTCTTCAGTTTATCAACAGAGTGCGTCACCGATAGCATTGACATGTACGCTTGGAAAAAAATCTCGTTTGAGGCATTTTCAAAAGGAGCAATTATTTTATACTGCCACTGAAAATGTGTCACTTAAAATGTGTTAGATGTGCACTCATGAGCAGCAATAAACACAGGCAAAAACGTGTGACTTAATCCCATGCCATGAGTATCAATTCAACTTATTGAAAATTAGGACAAGATAAGTTTTGATGCAAAGCATCAAAAGGCGTCGGACATTTCAGTGTAAAAGGCACTCAATGAAGTCACATGGAACGATTTTTTTCTACTGTAAATATTAGTATATTGGCCGATTATTTTAAACAAAATAGAAAAAGATACTGGTATAACCATTATCTTTGATTTTGTGTTATAACCTCCAAATAACCATTATTTATGATGTTGTGTTATAACCCCCAAATATTTCATAGTTCATTTTGTTTACATTGGTTTCATTCTTTACTGGTATCCGTGTGCAGTTTTCATTAATGGAACAGAACTGTGTAGGTTTTAAAAAATCTGCTTCATCTTGTAAGCGTAATTTCATATTTTTCTCAACTTCAAGGGGAGATGATTCTGAACTTATTCTTACGTTACTCATATACGATAGGGGTTGAGTACTCATTGATATGAAAACACTGTAAAAGTTTGAAAAAAACTGAATGAAAACTGTAAATTTTATAAAGAAGCTGCATTTCACAATACTTTGAAATTCAGTAAAGATCATAATATATTTATTGCTCCGAAATTCATCATTTTCCATAGGGTTTGAGTAATACTGATATAAAAACACTTAACAAGTTTGGAAAGATTCAGACGAAAGTTGTGAAATCTTTTATACAAGTGAAAAATGTTTATTTTGTCAAATTTAATAGAAAACAAATTCTGGACGTATTGTCCCGATGTTTCTCATTTTAAATGAGGTAAAAATGCTCATTGATATGATGACACTGTAAGTTTGGAAAGAATCTGATGAAAAATATTGACATAATCACCTAACCAAGCAGTTTTTCACTTTTATTTTTAAATTCAAAGAGACATAATTCTGGACTTATGGTCCGATATTGCTCATATAGAGTTTTGGTTGGGTCCTCATTTAAAAAAAAGCCTGTGAAAGTTTGGGAACAATCGGATGAAAATTTTGGACTTCGAACAAGGATGTCAAAATTTCTCAAATTCTAAGGAAGATAGCTATTGACGTAATGGAATGGTCGGATAATGCTAAAGGGCCCATACCATCTGGATAGTAATACGTGTCGCGCTTTGCGCTGTATATGTGATTCTTACAAAAAAACTCCGAGGAGTGATTGCCTCTAGGGAAACGGGTTGCTGGGACACAGCTCCTCCTTGATAAGCGGCTGCTTCCTTTATCGCAACTCATTGTTACAATCAATAATACGTGTCGCGCTTCGCTCTCTATATGTGGTAGGGATAGGCCTATGCTAGACAACCATAAAATACATGGATACTATATGTGTTGTTTGCATTTATTTGTTAATATAAAAAATATCCATTAATATTAATATAAATGTCCAATTGTAGTAAAATGGATTTTACATAAATTCTACATAAAATAAAGCTTTATTATATTTATTAACCTGACTGAAAAAAATGTCAGCCGCCGAACTGTTCCGTTTGTGCCGGAACCCGGGATTGAACAGGGGGCCTAAAGATGACTTTTGCGTAAACAACTACAGACTAACGCTCTCCCAACTGAGCTATTTCGGCTGACATTCACTTATGTACTGCTATTTGGTGAAGTTGTGTATAGCGATCGTTATTATATGTCTATTAATAATCTAATGCATTGTACGTTTTCGTACCACTACGCCTTCCAATAAACTTGCTTGCGCGATAGGTCGTCAAATATCGTACTACATTGATTCTCCACTAAATAAGCAAATGAGAAAAAATACAAAATAAATATATTTTGATTATGGTTTGTTTTTATACAAAACATCATTTGTTTTTATTCAAAACCAGAAAGTTTCGCGTATTTGCCCAGTCCCTGTGATCTTTCCCCTGTGATCAGTTTTGGATTAGTTATTAATTAAACAATTAGCTTTGCATTATTGGCAATACATGTTGTAATAAATATAATAGGCACAAATGCAGTACTTATTTACTCTAATTTACACAAAAAGTCACCACTATGCAAGATATTCTTAAAAAAAAAATATACATTTTTTCCGTAAAATAACTTCTCCTCCCATCAGCGAAAAAAATGCATTACATACTAGTCGCCGCCCTCCAGGGCGACGCCAATAACTATGGCCATTCAGTTGTGAAAAACTAATACTGCGTCGTCTGATCCCGTATTATTCACAGCAACGATATCCAAACTAGTAATATTGCACTGGTATCATTTAAAGCAACGAAATACTACGTAAAACGTTATTTAATATTAATATCTAACCTATATCCGTCTTGCAGACATACATAATGTCATCACAAAACAATACATGTGTGCCTATACAATCTTTAAAATGCAAGAAATATAACTTTCTCCTATAGATAAAGCCAAACAGAAAATATTTATATACTATTTGTTTTTGTTATATTTTAGGGCTATGATTTTGCCAAATATATATACACTTCCATGTGTATAGACCCTAGATCACCCCACACACAGATAATAAAATTCCACATAGCTACTATTTAATGAACACCTCACTACTAAAACATATTATTGAACATTCATTTTTTTGAATATTTTACATTACTTAAATTTTTGTATATACCTAATAGTAATTATACTCTTGAAGTTATTTTATAAACGCATATACTTTCTCAGACAGTGTTACATCAAGGTTCATGTTACTTCAAATGTGATTTATACTCGCACTTTGCCAACGGAAATACACAAGTCTAAAGTAATAAAGTGACAGCAAAACAGACAACCACGGGAACCAATGTCAACTTTTGAAAAACAAACGTCTGATGAGTAATTGCAATTCGATTATGTTGAGTAAAATATTTTTTATGAACTAGCATTGACAAGCGCGAAAACAATCTTACTGATTGGTGTTTATGACTTGTTTTATTAAGATGTGTATTCAATTTTACAGGAACGGCTTACACAAATAACGTTATCAATAAACAATAAAGATCACTATGTATTTCCTCAGTTATCAATAATCGTATTTAGTTTGGTACTGAACCAAACAAGTGAAGGGATAGCTCGATACCGGCTTTAAACACTTCCGTGGACAAATACTGTCTTGCCGGAATATGATATTTTTTATTTAAAAAAACTCCTATTATTAGTTGTTTTCCTCGATTCCTTAATTATTAACGAAATGTTATGCTTACGAAAGATATTAACTAGAATAAAAAATTGCACGTACCTAAGTGGCAGTAAATGCAAAGTATAAAGCCCTTAGAATACCAGATTGGTTCTCTTTGATAAAGATCTCTTTAAGAAAATAAAAGTTATGATAAAGATTTATTCCATGATAGCTTAATATTAAAATTATGAGTTCTACCATTCTGAAATATGCTTCAATTAAAACGTTTGTATAAAGTTTAGGCATCCTATTGCTGAGATTGAGTATCTCTATGATTACAGGTTCGTATAAGGTTAAAATGCGTAAGTCACCATCAATATAAGAACCATCGCATTTCACAAGAGCATGCACTCACATTATCGATATCGGACACGACAGTTCTCGTAACAGCCTGCTTGACAATAACAGCCTAGCACTGACACGAAACGTCAATCATATTTGAGTATCGAACAGATGGTACCATTTTCGGTTGGGTTTTGAGTATTATACATTTCTTGTTAATGGAATGGAGCAAATGAAGCGACTTAATCGTAAACGCATTTACATATTTATAAAACATAATAATGCGAAAAATTTGGTAAACAAAATATATAAAAACAGTTATTTAACAAAAACTATGCAACGTTCATACTCAAGTTGTACTTGCCAATTGTACAAAATGCAGATTCTTATTTGTGGAACGCAGATTTATGTTTGCATAAGTTTTACTTTTGCAACCGTTGTCGATCATTGTTAATTGTTCAGTGACAAGTTTTCTTTTTAACTGCTGATTTATACCGCTTGTCTATCTATTACGCACTTAAAGCAATTAATTTGGTATGAACAACTAAATCCCTTTATATCGATACGAGTTTTGGTGATATTACAAATAAGCATCATTTTCTGAGTCGAATCGGTCCATTAAACAAAAATCATTTTATTCTCAAAAATAAATACGTCATATAGTATAATACGGTGTCTGCGTTAATCGTTTATAACGAACGATAAATATTGTATTTGATTTTAAATAACATATAAAGCAAAGCATAAGGGAACAGACGTACTAAAAGGCAATTCTAGCATGTAGTCCACACATTCAAATCGAAAAAACAACATCTTTGGCTTATTAATATTTTAGTGTGTTTTATGGCATAAACATGAATAATTGTTACGTCGATGTCCTCTACAAATGTCATATATGAAGTCGATTGGAAATGTACGTTTTCTTTTTATTTGGCTCAGTTGCGATGTATGTTTTAAATGCATATCTCTAAACATCTTTTAAAAACGTTCTTCTATTATTAAAAAAATATTAATACAAACTACACAATATTTCGATCCTGCGTTGATCACGATATATTATAAACTTACTATATGCTATGTTGTATAAATAGTGTAAGTTGCGATAGGATTAGCAATGTGTCACCCTGAAGTCAAATATATTTTCTGAATAGTGAACTGCTTTGTCAAACCATGTTTTGTAATGTATTTTTAGTTGTGTTTTATATCAGAATTATTCTTCATTACTTTAGTTGAAATTGATGTATTATATTCTTAACTGTGCACAGAGCCTAACCTAAAGGTTTTTGAAGAAATGCTGACTTGATATTGCAGTTTATAACTTCACTTGGTTTTTAATAAATTTTAAACCCATAAAGTTTCACTTGCTGTAATCAATACTCAAACAACCAAGGGTGGCAGTTTTGGACTTCATAATTGCATAGGTTGCTCACTTAAAATATTGAATAAATTGAACTGTTATTGTTTAATATGGACATAGCTTGTACATATTCAAGTCTAAAGCAGAAAGGTTTAGGTGGATAGATGAAACAAAGTCCTTACGTACTAAATTCCCCGCAATGATACATGTGTATTAAAAACGTTATTAAACATTCTTACGGATTCTTCAAAAGGCGATTTGTAGTAGTTTTAAAAGTCGTACATTCCTTAAAGAGGCCGAGTAACTAAGTGCTACACAAAGGTATTTGATCATAATCCACGTGTTGCATAGTATTACCAAGTACTTGATACACCTAATCATGTTAGGCGACCTACAACTTTGCCTTAAAGTCGAAACAGTAAGTAGCCCCCACATGGAAAAAATCAAAGGCTAAGTGGATTGAGGGTCGAACTATTTCATCTAATAAAAACGATCAATTCGAATACGATACGATGTCAAAAAATACCCAAATACAAATTTTACCTCCAAATAAAAGTACAAAGGAATACAAAGGAATACCGGTTACTATTAAGAGTATGTTACAAAAGTGTGCTACGTATTTTAGAGCAATAATAATGCTTAATAACGCATTGCTGAAAATTGTAATGATCAAATGCAAACAAGCTTGATATAAAACCAAAAAATAATTAATCAGTAACTAAATGTATTGAAAATAAAAAAACTAAAGTTGTTCGCGTATGGATTATTTGTAAATAGCAAAATAAGGCTGAACATAATCCGATTTAAGTAGAGGAGTAGACAACATGTAATCATATATAGGCTTACAAATTACATGGGATTAAGAATACCACCATGTTATAACACAGATCACCGGTAAAAAGGCTATTGATAAAACCTGTAAAATATAAGGTTTAGTTGAGCAACAATAATTTGTATTATGTATTAAAAAGAAACGTGAAATTATTGTTAAGTTGTGGTTTGCAAACTAGCGGAACATGAAATGGAATTTTCTTACTTTATATTTATCTACTAAATATCTACTATTATGAATATGTGACTAATGTCGCTCATTAACTGCAACCTTTAGCTAAACGTAATTTTTGAATGATCGCAGTAGTTCGATATTCAATCGTAAATTTATTCAAAAACAGTACCATGTTACAAGAGAAACTAGGGACATTCATATTGTAATGTTTTTATGTATAATAAAAGTATGGAAAGTTAGCTAGTTTTAAGTAAAATTTGATTAAAACTGAATTTACATTAAAGTTGTAACGACCAATAAAGCAAAGACTCATGTCTGTCCATTTATTCTAGAGCTATACACCTAAGTAAGAAATCTACGCATTTTCATGCAAGGATTGATTTTATTGTTATTCAAAAAACTGTCCATAAAGAATAAATTGTGTAATTTTAATATTTTTGAATGGCTGATATGTGAAATGTTTGCGAAATATTTTTGCAAAAAGTAGTAATACATTTATATTTACGCGATGCGATCACTCATCATTACAAAACCACCTTATTCGATTTGCATCTCTCAGTTATATGCGGAGTTTAAATGACATAATAGAGTTTTCAACTATTTTTGTGGTCAATTTATTGGCCTTTGACTGTAAAACCAGCTGCGGCCTACCGCAACAATTAAGATTAATCCAAGAAGATTCCCCGAATAATGTTGCTCTGTCAAGTTTATTTTTGGCGATTTTAGAGGAGTCAAAAACAATTGGCTAACGTTCGATTATAATTCACATTTGAAAGAATGTACTGTATATAATATAAGCATTTTGAAAGACCATAAGGCATATTTGCCTACGTTTTTTGATGCATGTGTCCACATGAAAATGATTCTTATAATTATAAACAAATGAACCCGTTATTAAACCTAGTACTTTCATAAAGTTATAGATTTAGTTAGATTTTTGCTGTATTTCACCGTTTATTTACATTGTAAAAGAGTTTAACTGGATAATTTCGCTGGATTTATGACGTAATTAACTCGAAACAATGACGCCATTTCACATAAAAACAGTGAAAAATATCGATATTTTTACAGCTATTTTCCACTGTTTAAAATAGGGAAATATCAGATTTAATTCACTGATATTTCTCTATAAACCACCGGAAAGCATAAAATAAATTAAGATTATGGAGTCGTTATTTTACATCAAAATTAAAGGACTTAGACATCGAAACTTCAAAATGGATTTTTCCCATACCATAATTTCTAAAGCACAACACAAGTATTTCCCGTCATATTGTCAAGATATTCCCTATAGGAAAATGTGAATTGTATTAAATGCAAGCTTTTTGCACCACGAGAATTTGTATGTGTTATCTTCGACAGCGAAGTCATCGATAGTTTCCTATTACTTTGTCCAATATCGCAAATTATTAAATACCACATTTGTATTGACTGTCACATTGTCAAGCTATTCTTCAGAGGATGCATGCGGTGTTTGCTCTTGAAAAAAATTGCTTTCCTAGGGCATGTATGTCTTCCTAATTTAAGACATTGATATATGTGGAGCGTTACATATGTTTTGGTGGTGCACATTATGCGTTCAAAGAGTTTTAAATTATGTATTATAACATCAATATAAGCATGGTATATATGCTTCAATTTATCATATTTAAGTCATTATAAATTTTAACTTGCAAACACATTGCGTAAATTGATCACCATGATGTTTTCAGAAAAATGTACTAGTAAATTTGGTAGATTATGATTTATTCGAACATATAAACAAAGATGGCAAAAAGCTTATTAATAGAAAATATGCTGTACTAATGTTTAATACTTCAATCTCATAACACGTTTTATGTGTTGATATTTTTTTTACTAGTTGATTGCCTTTAAGGATCTGTGTCGTACTTAAAAAAGTTTTGTACTAATATAACATTTAAAATGAAATAAATAGATCACATTTTATGCTTTAGATGATAAGATCAATACATTATTTGTGCTGCAAATGTTATAAGATTGGTATGTCCGCCAATGTCTCAAACGTCTGCATGTATTTTTGACAGACAGCAATTATATGTGATACATGTTCAATTGCTGTTTGCATTAAATCTGTAATGAAGGTTTGAAATTTCACTCCTAATGTGATAAAAGACCGTCTTTGTACTATCGTCGCAAATTATTATTGTTTATAACAGCCTTAAAAGGTGAATTTTTATGACAAAATTACAGTAAACTTACGTAAAAAACAAAAACATGGCTTTAGAAATTAACTGTTATAACTTACTCTTGTAGACCGCCATTTTCATTTTGTCAAATTATTTTGACATAAAGAAAAACGTCAACTTTTGTTTTTCTGCGCATGCGCTATACATTATTTTCTTAGATTGAACTCCATAAAAACCATGTGATTCTTTAATTAACGGCAGCATCTGTGTAGTTCCTTGACCTTTGAACCTGAACATTGACCAATCTGCCAACGAAGGATGCTACTTTATGACATTGTTGTAACAAACGATTTGTACTGTGTACTAATATTCAAACTTAATGAATATATGTGATGGGCGTCTTAATGAATGGCCGACATGTTTTTGTATATTTGAAACTATAACATTAAGCATACATGTCATCACTTTTATAAATGCTTTATAATTTGTTGAATGTCTCAAAATGGACAATGTAGATAATGGTGACTTAATCAACTGCGAGTTGTTTTCATCGCGTTTTTATCTTATGATGTAATGCTGACACTTTCATGAATTCAGAGTTGTGGGAGCAGTGGTCTAATGGTAGGACGCTGAGGGATCGAGAGGTCCCTGACCACTGGAATTTCATTGAGCAAGAAATGCATCCAGCATCTGCTCTTCTCCACCCATGTGATATAAAGCGCCTTTCAACGCACTCTCTTGTATGAAAAGGGCGCGATATAAATGTGGCATAAAAAATAAAAATAAATGGTGAGTGCAAAACTGAAAATGTGATAAGTAAAGTATGTTTAACTGTAAAGCATTAACTAGTTGGCAAATATTTACAAAATAATCACAACAGGAAGGTTTATTTGACCGTTCATAAGTAGTCACGCGCCATGAAATTTGCGTTAAGGAAGATGTGGTTTGATCATGCAATCCCTTATTGCCGACAGAGATACACTACAGCTTTGTAATGATATGCCTGCGTGTTATCGACAGTATACCATACACAGAATTGACGAGTTGATTTAAGTGGATTAGCGGTCCATCAGCCTTGAAGTACCCTACGATGCCGTGAACTGTACTTGATTATCGGATAAAACAAATAGATCAGAAAACTGTATGCAGGTATGCCAATCACTCAGTGTTAATAACTAAGGCATGTTTAGATGATACATAAAGAAATACAATGCGTAGAGGCAATATATAAACACAAGATGCACGTATAATCTCCCAATCGATATCCATTTTTGTTATGTAAATCGCACCAAGACATTCACGAACAATACTTCTTGTGAACGTGTCTTCAATTGCAATTGTATTTACGTTGCAAGGATACCTAATCTACTTGTCTGGCATCGTATTTGTATAGTATATTGTAGTAATATTTATGTACGCAGATACGGGGTCACAAGGCAATCCGACAAATATACTCTTCTAATATCTATGCTTTAAGTACAAAGGTTACACAAACTATTCATAAATTACAAAATATGAAGTAATACAACATAATACATGAAGATGTTTGTGTTGCTTTCTGTTTAAACTTCATATTAGAGCTATCGTCAAATGCCCTTAATTTGAATGACATTTCTTTGACGAAATATTTAATGCAAACGAAGTACATGTATCGGAAATCGCACATTTGTTCAGTCATTCGACAGCTCTTCGACAGAGTGCGTTGCCTCGAATGACATCATATTCAAACGTACATACGTTAAAGCTATTTGGAAATGTAGCGCTTTTGCTGTTGCTTTCATTCGAGCTGTCGATAGAAGCATCAACGTCACGGAAAGCACCGAATACAACTGCAGGAATTGTTGGTTGTCATTTCAAAACCATTGTTAAGCGAACAGTCGCAGCAGATTGTAATTCACACAAATAATTGTAACTTTACACTGACACAAAAAAAAACTGTTAAAACATGGACGTCGCTATCTTGACTATTACGTGATTTTTCCCACTGTAGCACATGCAAGTTGCTTAGTTAAATCTAGAAGGAGCATTAACTTTGTTGAGTTGAAAACACAAAAACATGTGGTAAGTTTTCCATTGTGGCTTATATTTATTTCAGAATATATTGTATCTTTATGATGAGAAAATATTATTTGAACACATATGCGCGACGTAGAAAACAGAAGTTATCTGTTTTAAAAAAGTACATTATATTTTTCTTACTTACGTTGGATCGAAAACTAGGCAAAATATCATAGCAGTTTACTTCAATTAGATACTTTGTACCATATTTGTACCGATATGCACAAAATAAATATTAAAGTTATAACAAACTATTGTATACTGAAGATGAAATGTTTACTTCCCATTATTCTCCAAAGCTAACCATCACATTGTAATGAAGCCGTCAGCAAGGCATTTAGCTTTACTAGCAGTACTCTTCACAAACAATCTAGACAGACAAAAAGTTAACGTCCTTGACCGTAAATCGGATCTGTCTTTGAGGTCATCAACTTGGTAAAACTCATATTGTTAAGTGGTTTCTTCCTCGTTCTTAACGGCATGTATGCTTGCAGAGGGAATACAAATCACGTGTATTGGAATGTTGACATCTGTGCAACAATTCCAAAGTTGCTGAGGATATGATATTTAAATGTTAAATATTAATAATGTTACTGGATATTGTGCTGCATCTATAGACTATGTAGAATGCAGTGGACATGTGATAGAAATGAGTATGCAGTCTTGTTTTGATCTCATTTAAGCGTATACATGTATTGATTTATAAGCGCACAATTGAGTTTTATTTGAATTAATACTGGACATTTATTTGTCTGTTATGTTTGCCCGTTTACTACCTACTTCAATCCGTTGACTTTGATGACACAATAAATATACGTGTAATCTTATTTGTATCTAGCTATAAGCTTATGCATTGTTTTTATCAACCGTCTTTGGGTAAAAAGCCTGCACAATTATTTACGGATGTATCCCCTCTTCTTTAACAAATGTTTTTAGTAACATATATTTCAGATAAAAAGTATAAAAACAAATACGAAAAATTATTATATACTATGTGTATGGTGATATGTTAAAAAATATCATGATACTTTTCAAACTTTACAGAGTCTTGAACACTTGTTTTTAATTACCGGTAGCATTTTCTATATTTGGCATTGTAAAATTATCATGTGTACCCGCCACTCTTCTTGCAGCATGTATTTGACAATTAAGAGATGTAGACTCTTACGTTTATTTCCCTCAAAAGATGTGTATCCGCTTGGCTCGGGATGTTGAAGTGTCTATAGTTATTCATCACTTTTCAATGGATTGTGTTTGGGGTTATTGTTGCACTACAACCACATCTTTGCTGTTTACCCACCGGGCCCGGTCTTTCCGGTTCGAGATGGTATGATGCTATATACAATCTTTTGCATAACAGTGTTTTCTTCCCGCTAAAATTCGCATCTGAGGATACGTTTACAGGTTAATTCAAAAATAGTGTACGCATTATGATTGCATATGCGAACAGCGTGTTTCCATAAACATTACGTTCGTCCGTACATATAACTAACATCTTTGATGAAATATGTTAAATTATACAAATTCGATTCGATTTTAACCAATACTAAAAGTTATAACAACTTGCATGTATGATTAACACACGAATTGTGCAGGTCGTTCTTTGACCAATAAAATATTTGAGATCAAATGAAATGAACTCCAGTTTAAATGACATTTTATAACGTTTAAATATTTGTTTGTTTCGGTAAATTATCGACTTCAATTCTAGATTTTGATTGATATTTTCTCCTTATGTGTTATCAAATAAATAAGCAATCGATAATCTATCTAATCCAGCAAGTTTAATTTTCATTTAGTGGTTTTTCAATATATGTTCACATTTTGAAATTGTCAGACTTGAGATTTTGCTGAATACTCACGTCATGCTGTGATTTGAAAGAGAAACGCTGGAAATTATCGATAATTGCGATTGTTATTGTTCACTGTTTGAAACAGTTAATGACCAGTTCAAAGTAACTAAACTTTCTCTATAATATTAAAAAAACATATTGTTTTGGTTAATGCATCTTCAAAAATACAAAAGTTTACATGCGATTTACAAGAACAAATCATTTATATTCTAAACATTCACGTTGTCCATATTTATAAGGTTTTAAGAGTTAGAGTTTCAATGAAATATCTTTTAGAATAAAACGACACATATTTGTTAAAGTTTCAAATACGCGTTTCCCAAATGGTTGAAATGCAAGTATTTGAAATCATTACACAACATGAATCTATTATGTATTGTGATATTACGAAAACCCAAACGCTCATGCTTTCGAGAAAAATAATACATTGTTGAAATGTGACAACAGAGTAAGAGTAAATACATGCCCCCTTTAAATCATGTTACTTTTATCATATATGCGAATAAGTCTTACCGAATTCTTTGTTCATCAAGAATATGCCGAAGAAAATCCGAGTAGATTTTTTACTTAAATGTTATTGCGTTAATGAAACTTGGATCACGATATTTAGGTCTTTCGTCGTATCGTGAAACGGTAATCGATTTCATCCATCGTGTAGGTTTTGTTTATAATTGATTTAAAATGAAATAATAACTATTTGTTGCACGTGCTGGTCGTTTATTTGTTATCACGATGAAATTGTTGGACCATGTGAACGAATGATTTATTAATTAACGATTAATAAACATAATATCAAGTTAAAATAAGGCGTAGGCAAGTAAAACGTTCATGTGTGTACACATCGTTTATTATATTCAAAGGTCGCGATGGGGTAGAGCATTACACCTATCGACCATTCAATCACGGGTGCAATCCACAGCTGTAAGCGTTCTACTTGCTGTATCCCGCCAACGGACTAGAACGAGACTCGAGCTTCATTAAACTAATTTACTTAAAAATAAATACAAAGCATATAAAATTAATTGGTTTAAATAACACCATTTGACACATCATTATAAAACAAGTATATAACATTGCAACAACAAAAGCATCAAAAGGCACATAATCGCGAACATATTCAAGATAACTAAGAAAACGTGCCTATGAAAAAGTTTATTGTGTCGCATTTGGTGTTATTATGAGCAATACTTGTTAATATAGTGTTGTAAATTGTTTATTAGACGATATAGACGACAAACAGGCTCACATAAATGTCGCGAACTGGCAGAATAGAAGCTATATCTTGATAATAAAATCACCAGATAAGTAAATGAGCACAGTTAAGCAAATATTTATTAGCAGAATGCAGCAGCTTAATTAAATTGATATTCCGGAATTTCAATATTGATGAAATGAACAACAATGCTAGGACACGACTGTTTATATTAAATAGATTAGACACGCAATGTGTCGTTCACGTTTTGTTCGGTCTTTTTTCTGTGTGTGCTTGGTTTTTAGAAGAGTTTTTTTTCTTCTTCAAGTACAATTACTTACACGCTTTATTTTATTCAAAATAAACTGAAGTTGCTGAAACAATGCGACTCTGTAATTGCAATTTTATTTCGTATAATTTATATTTTGACATGATATAAATACGTTTAATTTGAAACCAAATACATTAGCATGACAGCCTCTTTGTTTAATTTATGTATGAGTTTTTGTGTGCTCGGCGGAAGTCTTGGCGGAAAGTGCCCTCCCTGAGAAGCCACCTAATCTACGGTGATACTTGTCGCTCATGCATTATGTCCGGTTTTCAGAGATAACGACTTATATGTATCTTACTCAGCATGAATGTTGTGATTGTAATTTAAAACAGTCTTTATGCTAAGTTTTATGTTTATTTTTTTATCCGTTGTAAAAGATGTACTCATCTTTTGGAAAGTAAAAAAATTGCAAATTTAGTTGCACCGTATATGTTCCGGGTGCAACAAAAAATCTAATAGTTTTTACATTTATTCTAAAATAGAGTTAAATCACACTTATCTTTCGCCGCTTTGAAGGTGACACACGTCAACAAACCGTTTTTGTTTTTTTGTATTTGTAGATATTTAGGTTTAGATTAAATAGAGGATATTTGTTGGATTTGGTGGATTATCGTTTTTAATTAACGAGTAATCATAGACAATGATATTTTCACAAGTGGCGCAGCCACGAGTGAAAATATATATTTTCTATAATCACGAGTGAATTAAAATCGATATTCCACCGAATCCAACAAATTTTCTTTTTATTTTATGCTTTTTTCGCAGTTTATATACATTGTTAAAGAGTTTTACTTAAGAATGTCGTTGGGATTATGTTGCCATTTTGTCAAATAAATGACGTCATTTCACAGTAAACAGTGAAAATTATCGATAATTCTCACTGATAATTTTCGTTGTTTGAAACAGTGAAATTATCAGTTTTAATCCACCGATATTTCTCTATAAACCACCGGAAAGCATTTAATAAAATATTAAAATTCCGCAAACAAATAAATATGTGTTATACCCTTGCTACGAGTGAGGATATGTAACCTTGCAACCTTGAACAATAATGGATGATTATCGGGTTTAATTTAAAAATTACACAAAATTGTCGTTGAAGTTGTAATTGAGATGTTTATAAGTCTAAATGCGACAATTTTGTGTTTATTCCACGGTCTCTGTTAATGAATTTGTCTAGACTGTGTATCAATTACGGTAAGTTGTCTAATGGGGTATACATTATTTTATGCGGGGCATGAAATCATCATTATAAAGACAGTAGGAACCTAATAAGATCGGTAATATTCGGGCGATAACGCCGTATTCGGAAAGCTTTCGTAATCGATAGTTATGTACGTATAATAACTTGAAATAATACTTGAAGCATGACATAAATACGTGTGATTTATTTAAGAACTTAAAATACTAAATAAATGTTTTTATTTGTATTTTTATGTTAGAACTAAATGTCTTTATCTCCTTGAGATTAATTCACGTTTATAAAATTAAAATATGATATTATTTTTCGTTGGAAAAAACGTATTTTTGTACATGACGTTACGGCTGTTTACAATTTGTTGCCAAATGAAAGTGCGTAAAAAGAGTACGTGGTTTGCAAACGCAACATGAATGTGATACCGATTACCAACGGTGTTCTGCTGTTTAATTAAGGCAGTTTATTGCAGACACATTACTATTACGGTACTGTTTATTCACA
The DNA here is from genome assembly GCF_020536995.1 of Dreissena polymorpha. Lineage (NCBI taxonomy): Eukaryota > Metazoa > Mollusca > Bivalvia > Myida > Dreissenidae > Dreissena > Dreissena polymorpha. Next base: position 64,609,125 of record NC_068363.1, read on the forward strand.
TTTTCTATACATAAACAAATAATACTCTTATCAATTGTTGCTCATGAATAACGACGTTTTAAATTGGTATGAATATGATGTATCAAACATTTCTGTGACCTTTTAACACGATGACTTGCAGTTCGAATACTTTTTTAGATGATGGACAGCTTTCGGATGTCGATGTGGAAATTGTGCCTGGAGCAATGTCCGTAGTGCACGCAAAAACACCGTTGAAAGTCAAACTCGACATTTAGCTTTTTAGCTTCCATGGCGTATTTGTAAACGACATTTTATGATTTGACACAATTTTGCCTTATTGTGTTTGCTTTAATATTTTATAATTTAAAGTTATTGTGTATATCTATTTATAATTTATTGTAAAGTGAGTTTTATGACTGGTGTTAGTCTGTGAAATGTATCTTTATGAAATCTGTGGGTAGCTTGCAGATAACAAGTCATTGAATTATGGATAAAATACCGAACAGTTAAACTCAAGAACCTTAAGATGATATTTCTTGCTTTTAAGCACTACCTTTATAATGGACCCCCAACTATAAATATTCAATGTTTTAAACTGGGATCACAACCTTAGTGCGAACAAATTCTAAGCATACGAGTTTTAAACCTAACCGGAAATACCAACTTTATTGAAACTGATACAGAAGCCACGAACATTCAAAGATATCCGTATAATATTTGTATTGTGCGTACTACGTTTTGCATTCTACAACATATTTTTATGAAAATAATCAGTGCAACCCAAATAAAATAAGTACCTAAATACAAATGTTATTCATACCTTTAACAATTAATGTAATAAAAACAATTTGTGCGAACCACTTTAAATAATATTAAAATATTTACAAGTTAATCAAACTGTACAAAATTGCAAAAAATGTATGAAATGTCTACTCGTTGGTAAGATTTATTTCTATGAAATGCAAACGGTTGTCTCTGTCAATCACCTTGGCAGTTTGGTATAGCAATATCAGCTGTATTGTACATTCATGTGTTCCGTTACATGCGTTATATATTCCGTCTTAACAAATAGTGTGAGCGCGATATAAGTGATCATTTATCAGTGACCTAAATTTTTTTTATATTATTAAAGTTATTTACAAAAACAGAACTGAAATGTTTTGTCGCAAATGTTGCGGAATAAATCGTTTAAGATAATATCTTCTTCTGCTCAGATTCATTTCAACATTCAATATATCATTTAGATTCCAGCTATTTTCAATTGGTCATAGTTAAGTCCAAATCGATTGAATGTTTTTTAAGTATCATCAACTTTATAATAAACAATTAGCGACTTTTTGCTTAGTACTGGAAAAAGTGACAAAATACGACATTTTATCATACAAAGGAATCTCCGAAAGTGTTTTTCATGTTATTGCTAATTATGGTATGTTTGTATAAATTTTTTGTTTTTGACTTCTGCGAAATCAAAACTTGTTTGAAATTTTCAATTATTCCCTTGTTATTAAATTAACACTGGCGATTACTTCTGTATTGCTCAACACAAGATTTGTTAATTTAATCAAAATATACTAGTTGAATGTATTAACAATTGGGAAATTACTCAACCTAAAATTATTTAAAAGCTATTTCGGTAGCATAGACAAAGGAAGTGGCTCAGTCATAGCGTGAACGGAGTTTTTTTTTTAATGAAAAACACTCGTGTATGCGATTGGTATTATTATGTGCAATCACGTATGTATGTATACACAATAATTAATCTACCTGTTTTACTGTAAATTGTAACATTATAGCGATGAATCTAAAATGATATACAAAGTTTTGGTTGCTATCCAGGGTCCTGCGTTCTGAACGCGAAATCTTTCAAAAGTTTAGGAGTCCAACGCTTGTTAAACGGTTTGCAGTGCGTTAACGTATGTAATAATAAAGCCAAGAAATGTGTGTACAATTGAATAATGTAAAACAAATTAAGCATCAGTAGAACATAAACCACTTCCAGTTTAACCAAGCAATACACTCCAAAATGCCAATAATTTATGAAGACACTATACGTCAGTATTTGAGAACTCTGGCTTTTAGTACTTCGACGACTGCATGTATTTCTAAATCGGAAGGGTGAGGCGAAAAACTCAGGAAGCAATTTACATCTTCGTAGTTAAATATTTATAATTCACATGCTCTAAAGAACTGCACTGAGATCCCCTTATGTTTAATAATTTTTTTTAGTATGGTATGCTTTTGAATCAGGACATGTATACGTTTTAATTTACTTGTTTCCGCGATTCGATAAACATTATTTTTCAGTATTTGTTTTACCTACTTCAGACATTTAGTTGAGGATACTACATTTAGTTATCATCGTGATCAAGACAGACCTGTCCAATGATCAAAAGGAAGGAACATTGACCCATGTCGCTAAAAACTCCTAACACAATCAATTTCATAAGATTTTTTAGTTGAACAGTTGTATTTTGTTGCCAAATGTTTTAATTAAATTATCAGATCGCTCTGGTTTATATGCTTTGAAATCAAAGGGATTGACTTCGTTATGTAATTGTACAGTAAATGTATTTATATAAGCGTAAGTTTACATATATATTTATATATCAGTTGTCAGGTTGCCACAACGTTACATTAGAAAATGAATATTTTCATTGGAGTTTCCGCAACTACCAACACGAAGTTCTTAGCAACATGCAACAATTCAATTATCCGAATTATTCTGCATTTCTTGTAGTTACTACTCTCTAGTTACTGACCAGTGTCCAATATGGTTTTGGTGTCCTCGGGGATAAGTCCGCACGCAATCCCTAGTGTTTGCAGTAGGGTCAAGCGATTTAGCAGTTAAGATTCCTAGATAAGTGACATAAATGGATTTATTTTCATTATTAATTTGAAAATGATGACACATTACTAGTTCTCGCATTACATTTTAGGCTACATTTATAAGTTATGTCAAATTTATTTCACGTATTATTTATTTGCGTACGTAGGTAACGTTTGTCCTAACATATAAATAACGCCTTCGACGAGTGTGTTCAAACATGGAAATATACATCGACTTTAACATTGTCGTAAAGTTATAAAACATTTAACATATGGTTAACGCAAACTGTGCAGTTCTTCTTTGATCAATTATTCATATGTTTGATGGTATGAATTCCTGCTTGAAGGACAGTGTTTTAAGAACGTGTTTTGAATAACTATGGAATAATTGTTTGTTTCAGTTAATTAATGAGTTAAATAAACGAGTAATCAGATTGTTTGCTATTTTCTCCTTATATGCTATGGAAGTAATACACTAGACAATAATCTTAATCCAGCCATTTGTCTTTTTAGTTATTCTCTTTCACCGAATCTTTACAAGGGTCAAACTTGAGATTAGCGATGAATAATAAGAAACTAAGTCATTGTTTAAAAAAAAAATCAAAATCATCAATCATGTTTACGTCGACGTTTCACTGTCTAAATAAACCGTTAGTTCACAATTCAAAGTCACTGAAGATGCTCTTTTAACCATGCAAAACATGAAAGAAACTGGGAAAATAGTTTAGGACAACATATTTTTAGAATTTATTAACACTCATTAGATAGTTTGATTGTTTGATGCAGGACGAAAATATATTGTTTACTCGAAACTGACACCCATTTGACAAACGCATACAATTGTGCAATGTTACCGGAGATTATAGTTTACAAAGACAGCACCTCAACCTCTAAATGATTTAAATTTGATCGTATCAAAGGAATGTCTTACCGCATTGATTGTACACCAGAACTATGCCAATACAAATCAAAATTAAAATTACTTTCTTCTGAAATTCTATAGTTTTTTAAACAAATAAAATGAAAATTGAAATTTAATGGGATGACGATATTGCAGATTGTTTTGTTGCAGTCTTTTTTAATTATCATTTAAAAGTAATCCATTTCACCCTTAAAGTATGTTTTGTTTATGTTTGATATAAACTTGAATACAATTATCTGGTGCACGTGCTTGTCATTTACTCGTTATCGTTGATAAAAATTGTTGTTAAATGTGAACTAATGATTGATGCATTTAAAAGTATACACTTATAATAAAATAATGGAAATACAGCGCTGACAAAAACACGTTTCGTCATGTTTTTTTTTCTTTTACATTAGTTTTTTTCTCTGAAAATAAATCCGATATTCGATCGTTTAGCTTATCTCTGTATTGTAATATAGCTCAATATCAGTTGAGCCATATTATCATAACATACAATTGGACGACGCATGTACAAATCATTGATCATAGAAATCATCGAATGCTTATGATATCCACATATTAAGTCATGGATGAAATACTATGGAGTTATTCTGTTAAAATATCTAATGTGAGAACGGACTAGACGTAGACTCTACTGTTGCTATTACTACCATTACTACTATTACTACTACTACTAATACTACTACTACTGCTACTACTACTACTACTACTACTACATTTACTTTTACTACAACAAAAAAAAACAATACTACTATATTACTTCTACTACTACTACAACTACAGCAATTACTTCTACTACTACTACAACTACTACGACATCAACTACAACTACTACTATCATACTACCACTACTACTACTACTACTACTACTACTACTACTACTACTACTACTACTACTACTACTACTACTACTACTACTACTACTACTACTACTACTACTACTACTACAACATCATCATCGGCAGCAGCACCAGCACCAGCACCAGCAGTGGAATCACCATCATCATCATAATCATCATTTGTTCTTCCCCCTCATCGTGCTATCAACATATGTTCACCATCGTCATCACCATCATAACTTTAACATCAACAAACGGGATAGCATTATTTATTCATCTTTAAGTGATTGAAAACAATAAATAAATTGTTATGTTAATGGTATTAATTATATTCGTGTACAATCATAAATTTTCAAAATGTATCTTTGAATCGGGAACAAACAGATGGCCAATTAGTAATAAATAAGATTTTTAATGTCCTTCGTGTCACCTCTTTACTTTCGATTAGCTCTGTTCATTAGTTTTGTTGCAGTACAGTGGACACTAATTGAGGGGGCTAGGACGCTCTGTTACTATAATAACCAAAAATCAACAAAGCAGATAAAGCAGCGGGATTGTCCGCCAGTAATCATCTGTTTGTATTGGAGCGTACAGTTGAACAATGTAGGGACGGTTTAACCATGGGCCGCATGGATGAAACTATATTTTAAGATACTGGTGTGTTATAACATCGCTTTAAAGCAAACAGTGAACGGGATTTATTGAACTCAAATGTGTGTAATATGCTATAACCTTGTCTCCGAGAATTTAAAATCATTATTAACTTGTCCGTATAATAGGAATAACATGCGCTTATTATGATAACACGGACGGTAAATTGTTTGATGTAAAATGACGTTAATATTTGATTTATCGGCGGATCAGCGAAGCTTTCATACAAGTTTTTAAACCGATTTATGTGCTATCGGTGAGGTGTTATTGGCAAACGCCTAATGCCTTAGTATAATGATGCATTATTATGGAAATAAAGAAGATTATTTATCGACGCGATCGGATATCGCCGAGGCAAATAATTTGATTATACAGGTACGAAACATCGACCGGTGTTGCTGCTTAAGTTATGAAAGTTTATGGCTAAACCGTCCAAAAGACAATTGAATGGAAAAAAGTTGAAGAACTTCGTTCATTGACGAAATGCGTGGTTTATGGAAATTACTTTATTAGCTCCGCTACAATTATGAAATAATTTCGCTCAAAGAGATCGATCATTTTTATTCTGATGATGGTGTACTTTGTAGCGGAGTCAATGACTTGCTCTAACATTCATTCATGTTCTGAAATATGACCACATATTTCAAACGAATAGAAGACTTGAAAAGAAGAAGATTGCTGACGGAAAGATAAATATTTATGAAAGACTATAACTCAGTATGAATGGAGAAGTATTTTATTTCGAAAAAGCGAAAGTATTTCGGCTAGCGTTTTCATATATTTTGCAATAGTCTAGTCTCAAGTATTTTATATTTTTATAAATTGAATGTATAATTGTACGTGTTTTGTAAGGTTGCTTAAACTAAATGAAAACACAAACATCGAGTTAACTAATAAAAATTAAAAGTTTATTTACTTGATTTAAATTACTCGGTTAGCTATTAAACATCGATGCCAAAAACAATTTTATTGTAAATGCGTGTGATATTAATGCGACAAAACAAACACTTACACTGGATATAACAATATTGTATACGCAACAAGAGCAAAGATCATGACGTGTACAGTAACATGGTGGGAAATTGTGGCGGTCCTGCTTATGAACGCGGCACTCGTAGTTTCAGAGTTTCCAGGTGAGTTCCATTGTCCTTGCTTTGATACTAAGTATACGATCGATCTGACATATTTGTTTTCATAACATACAATGAAAAACTAATCCCTTCCTTAACAGCATATTTTTTACCCAAAACGATCACTTTATCCATCGTTCGTTGTTCAATACAAACATGTAATTATTCGTTTGATCTATTAAATTACAGTTCACTAACCGTTATGAATCATTTGCAGCTGTTTTGGTGTGTTAAAACGAGATTATTGATGTAGTATAAACTATCCATTATAAACGTCGTTGATTTGACCCAATATAAGTGGCCTGTTTTAAAGTATCGCTGTTATATGAGACAGTTTTATTTGTTCTCTAACTAAAACTACGTAGATAATTCAGAAGCTTACATATTCAGGCAATTGTCGTTTGTATCATATCACAAATTTCATGTGTGGCAGATGCGAACGGTAAACACGGATCGATACCTTAGAAAATATGTATTGAGCCGCGCCATGCGACCAGCATAGCTCAATACCAGAGCACTCGCCCATTCTGGTCATGAGCTCAGCTATTTGCTATAAAGCCCCGCAAAATGTCGGGGTCTCATTAGCAGACTGATTGGTCCTAAGCAAGAGTGTGCTTGTCATATTTGATAAAACACTTTTTCTCAAAACACAACTCAACATGCCTAAGAAAATTGTAAGTATGTTTTTCAACGATCAATTGCATACGCAAGAAGAACTATTCGATATGGCATTATCGCCCCTATATATGAGTGCAAGAACTAGTTAAAACATTTAAACTGTTATTATGTTTTCAAGAAAATATGTTTTGTTTCATTAATCTAAATACTTAGGTAAAATCGAGCGTTTGCATATATGTGGCGAAAATGCAACCCGTGACTTCTGAAGTACGATAAAAAGCATACATTAATCATTAATATTTATCTGCCTTCGGAAAAAAACACATACATTTTCTTTTGGATTCGTCCCTAGACGTATCCTGTATTAGCCATAAATATTTCGATGCATAATCCAGACGTCGAATCGGAAAAATCTTATCATTTATCGCAGATTTTGCTTACACATTCTGCATATTCAGCAATGCTATTATAATTGTGTGACTTGTTGGAGTGAATATATTCTGTAAGACAAACAGTTTTGCGATATTATAACGGTTTGGATCATCGTTTTACCGAAAACAAGTATGACTCTTATGGCACAACCATTTCTTACATGAAAACTGCACTGTTTTCATATACAAATATTATTATAATTAGAAAATGATTGTGGATTTTCCGGTTTGTATCAGTCAATCAACACCATTTTGAGTTATGATTAGTTGGATATAAACCATTAGGGATATGGCGCAAGTATTGTGTAGCCACAATATATTAAATATAAAGTTCATCATATGAGAACAATATATTTGTTATGATGTTCTTATAAGTTTAGATGGAATTTTATTTTACTCGTTTTCTTAAGAACGATAAGAGAACGCCTTGTTCAAATATTTGTTTCTGCACGTGGTTTACCATGTGCATACCCGAATATAAGTTATCATTTTTACGATGCAATAAATCAGATAACCACATGTAAAGTTATGATATTAAAACAACACACGAAATATTCTCTGAAAGCAAGCAAGTATGCACCTATTTAAAGTGATAGACTCTGCAGTTTGGCAAAACAATCCGCAAGAGTAAGCAATCTATTCTTAAACCTAGGCTCAGATACAATGTGATTTCTTCATAAGTAGGCCTTTGGCGTGTAGTAGCAGTCCATGACAGGATAAAACACGCATAACGATTTAATTATGTTGAGTTAAATCGAAAATAACTAGTGTTCGCGTCACTCTACAAACACTTTCAGAGGGTACTTGCCCTAAACCTTACCACCTACGTAATTGCGCAGCAGAAGATATTAGAGAAAATAGTATTGCTTGAAGCAACATTGGGCATTGATTTTTGGTTAGTTTACGATTTCAACATTATCTGTACTCATACATTGCCAGAATGACAAGGTTCAAAAGGAAATGCAAATTTGTAACAAACGAAATACAACACATGACATTAGCATATCATGCACATCTCGTTTCGGATAATCGTTAATTGAAAAATAAAACAGCTGTGTAACGCGCATTATGTATAATTGTTTTCAAAGAGTTTAAAATATGGCTTTAAAACGCAAATGGCGCGCGTAATATATATCACAGTTTACACGGGCTATAATCACACAAAGGGCAAACGTTAGTAATCAACTTATTTTCCTTGATATTAAAACTTATTAAACAACTTTACATATTTGCTGTCAACGAATGTATGCATTTATCCAACGATACAACAATATTGATATGGTAGTTTTAATAAAACTTGTGCATTCTGTTACGTGAACGAAAATATATCCTATCATTCAATTATACAAATCTACTTTCTTTGACCAAGGTATACAATTTCTATTCGTAAAATACCTTATATTATTGGTGTCATCTCTTTTAGCTGGCAATCGAACACAGTGTTAAACATAATGAGTTTATCTGTCTAGATGTATGTGTATTGTTTCTCAGCAAGTATAACGTAGTTTGTGATACCATCAAGCTTCTTCTGAATGATGCGGTGTTAACGTCATTTGCTGGTTATAAATAACGAACGGTTACATCGCGGTGAACTTTCGAGACAAGATTGCTTAGCAACATATGTCCTGTCATGAACGTTTTATCAGTGTGTTTATAAATACGGTTGTTGTAATAATAATAAATTATTATTTACAATTCAATTATGAAATGATTCTGTCTCAAATAAGCTTTTTCTTGATGTATAATTGAAGCCAAATAATCATCATAAGAATATCACATAAATATAATTTACATGTTTTTATTTGTATAATTATTGATGTAATGTGTTTGTTCACTAAGTTCTAATTGTATGCCCCGTTCAACTATTGAAATGCCTTGCATGTTTTTATATTCTGTGATTGTTTTGAAAAATGCTGTATCTTTGAATTAAAAACATTCAAATACTAACGAAACAAATACTGACATCAATAGTCAACTCGTTTGAAAATATTGAAAACACACAAGTTTTAGCGACTACAAACATTGTTTTGTAAATTATTGACAATATAAAATATTTAAAAGCAAGCAACAGTAATTGTTTGGTTCATTAAGTATTTTGGATGAGTTACAACATTATTATTTCAATATTGTTCTGATACTGACACAGCTGAACAATGATGATTTGATCTTATTATCTTGTTATTTCAAACAAACATCAACACCCAGATGATGAAAACATATTTAGCAATGCCGTAATATACTTTAAGTCTGCTGCTGCATGTCATATTTCTACTTTATTTGAATCATATTTACGGTAAATAACAATTAATAGAGATTTGCTTTACATGGATATTTGGATTGAACTACATTTTGTTATATTTCGCTTACAAAATACCAACTGCATAACTATATCATTTAGACAATAAGGAACAAGTATTCATGTTCTTTACTCTGAAAAGTTAATTAAAGCGGTATTTATCAAGGGTTTATGATTAATTAATATTCCATATTGTGCAATAATGAAACAGAGTTGCTTACAACATTGAAATACAAAAATTCTCTAAAATAATAGTTGCGAATTATATTATTTGTCCTTATGTGTTTTATGGATACAGTCCTTGATCTTCGACGCTTTTTTTCAGCTTCCGGTTTCAACGTCAGACCGGATACTCCGGCTCCCGAGTTCCTTCCGAGTTCCTTAAATGTAACTTTCCGGCGCGGGGAACTGGCAGTACTTAGATGCAGCGTTTACAACCTCGGAACCAAAACGGTTTGACGCTTCCTCTCTATTTATGAACTTAAATGTAATGTATTACCGTTCGGCGCTTAAATAGTTCTATTTCTACAAATGCAAATTTGAAACAAGAAAGGATAGTGCATTTTATAACTTATAGTCGATAATCGTTTGGTTAGAGTAGTTTGATATTATTTATTAGTGTTTGTGTTTAAATTATCATAATGTGCGTAAACTAGCTAGCAAACTGTTTCTTGATCAAAAGAATATTTGTTGAAAATAGTATATCCTATGCACACTTTGCAACGAACTAAAAACCAGTAAACAGTATTTGGAAGCTACTTTTATTCATAGTCGATTGATCTTCCCCGATCGATTCACGTATTTTAGCAGTCGATTACACGGTTATATTTGTGATACAGTTCAAATAAAGACTTGTTGATACCAATGACAAATGCTGTTGTATTTTCGTTTACAAATGAAGACCAGTGCAATAAACAAAATGTGGGTATGGAAGATTGACTGCGTCATCGTGTATCACTTAATATTGTATTTCTGTTTTAATTCTTTATAGCGGTTGAAAAATACTTAATATTTTTAGATTATTTTAACTCTCTGATTATACTCAATTGTGTCTTTCTATGTTGGTTTATTTTTACACTTGGTTTTAGTTCTTTTATCTTTTGATTGAAGTATTTGAGTATCAGACTCTTGCATTTGTCTATTTTTCTTCTCTTGATTGTTCATTTTATTTCCTCTTTCTTCAAATTTGTAACATTATCCATAATGTGTATATGATAGATAGAATAGCAAGTAAACATGATTATTTAATCAAATATTATTATAATCTTTTACGTAGATATGGATTGAAATCATTAAATTTATTATAACAAGTTTTAGGTAAATTATATTTAAATATGATGATGTATTGTTTTATTACAAAATATTAATTTATTAAATATATAAAGCACACATTTGACATAAGATTGAAATCTGTAAGTATATAAAGTCCTTTCATTTTTGGCGAATTTTTACAATTTTTGGCGCCATTTTTTATGACGTCATTTTTGACGTCATCATGTACAACGTCATTTAACGTTTAAAAACATTTTCTTTGTTATTTAAATTGTGCAGTCAAAAGATGTACAAATGTAGTTAAATTATAAATTCCATTGTTTTGATAAAGGCATTATGCCGAAACGTAAAATAAAGGAGTATGATCAGAGAGTTATACTTATTTAATATCCGTTAGGATAATTCTACTAGATTATTTTATGTTTTAAGTGTGCATTTGGTGTGAATTATGGATGCCTCTTATTTAATCAGGCACTGCCCTAAACGGTTAGATAAACTCTGTTCATTATGTACTAATATATTGCTTACATCTAAGCATAACACATAATCATTCATGAACATAATTCGACTAACATAAATGGCCAATATCATGATTGCATACCAACTCCAGCGATTTCTAAGTAAATCATACCTTTAATGATTTTATTGCATAACTATTGCGCACCCTTCACCAAGTTTTCAAGATATCTCAGCCTGTCAGCAAAAATCGATGTCTAATTAAAAGCCAAGAATGCAATACGTTTGTGCTGGCAAAATGTCTCCGATCTGTAAAATCGTAACCGAGCTTACTTTAGTCTTATTATATTTATATTTGAGTGGTCTTTGAATGTCGATTTCTTCTAGTATTCCTAAAGCATTGACTTATAAACATTAAGTCTGATTGTGTTTTATATGACAGAGCTGCAAATAAATATTTTTTTCTTGCATCTTTTTTTAATAACCATCATTATGATTTTATTTGATGTACTTATGTTTACGTTTATACACGAGTTTCCGATAATATTATAAAGCTATATTTATTTGTAACTAAAACACATACTGGAAAGGTAGATTGTAAAGTTAATTAAACTTTTATAAAAGCGTGCATACTTATATCTACCAAACAAATGTGTAACAATATGTTTTTATTTTCAAGGTTGTTTGGAGGCGTCAGGAAAATTCTTTCCCATTGACATCCGGCACGATGACCGTTGTTGCCGACGACCGGATACAGATTGGTCACGTAGACTTCAAGAATCAATGGGATCTTATGATAAAAAATGTGCAACCGGAAGACGAAGGCGTGTATGAGTGTCAGGTGGCATCAACCAATAAGAATATACGCAGAATGGTCTCTCTCACTGTGATTGGTTGGTTCCTTTTTTGGCATTTGATGTCATTTCCGCTTTTCAATTTGTGTGTGTGTTAAACATTCCGTTTGTCTCTATCTTAATTAAATCCTTTAAGAAAAAGTTATGCATATGTTTAAAATATTCATTTTTACCACGATGCACCATTTTGTTTATCGGTATTTATACAGTTTGATAAATACATTTCACATAACAACATTTTTTTGCAAATAACAATGTGCATAAAAATATGTTTTTTAAAAAAGTGTGACTCGTTTTGTATGATCAGTAATTATAATCTAACTATTTATGTGCAACATGTTAATTTGTATTCAAAACGGAAATTACGATAGCACATTTGCGTAAATTCTAGTGCATTATTTACAGTACTTTTTCCAAATGAACACCGAAAGAACATTTATTTTCGGGGCCAATTGGGTGGAGGTGTCAACTGAAATAATGGAGTTACGGATCAATAACTTTAGTTTGTTTTGACTAAACATTAAATTTAGGATAGAGCAAGCTTTCATGAAGAGCTAGCTAGGTCTTTGCTCAACAACTTGATTTTGAATGAGAGTACATGTGTTTTGCTTACATGTTGATTTTAAGTGGGGTACCATAGGAAACCATTTGATTCACGATCATGGTCACTTTTTGCTAAAACAGAAAACAAATCCGCTCAATTTCTTTTATATATAATGAAAAAATATGACATTTCTGCAGTGAAATAACAGCAGTGAAAAGAACAAATTGTTATTTTTACCGGTGAAAAGAACAAATTTTCGAAAGTCCTTTTTCTATTGTTATCATAAATAATTATATATATTTTTTTTTCTATGATCACGAGTGAATTAAAATCGACATTCCACCGAACCCAACACATTTTCTTTTTATTTTATGCTTTTTCACCTTTTTTTTTACATTGTATTTGTAAAAGAGTTTAACTGGAGTATTTCGCTGGTTATAATGACGTTCACACTAATGACGTCATTTTGTGTTTTGAAATGTATTGATGCACGCCACGGGAGAAACTCCGAGAAAGGGTAACTTTTCATCGAAATGGAAACAGCTGTTAGTTATTTTCTTGAGAAAGGGGCATAAAAGAAACATACAATTTGTTCATGTCAGTGTAAGATCGTTTGTTGTTTCACTCGTGATCATAGAAAAATAATATTTTAACTCGTGAACATATAATTTATATGATCACTCGTGAAATAACAAACGATCTCACACTGACATGAACAAATATCCTCTATATCTTACATTTTAAAGCGGGTATTTACATAAAGGCCTGGTTTAGAATTGCTTTTGGGATCAGTAACATCACAATCAAGGAATTGATAATATAAGTAGAACAAGTTGTCCGCTGGATAACGTTAAAAATAGTTATTGTTATAACATTGTATGTGTGTATCTTATATTAAAATATGATGGATTTTCAATGTCTCGTATCCCTTACCCCATTCCCCAATGTTATCCGTTAATATGTTGTGCGTGTGTTCACCCTTTGCATAATTTCAGATTCAATAGCAGATGCCAAGGAAATTTCAATCAGCGAAGAACAGTACGTTGAACGAGGCGAACCAGTCACGTTACACTGCAATGTCACGGGGCAGCACTATACACCGGATGGGATAGACTGGTTTCGAAACGGCGAAAAAGTGACGTCGGAGAAACGAATGGGCGTACAATTGTTAAAACATTTATCAATCGTTCATAGAACGTTTACTAGTATTTTGAGCATAGAGAAAGCAACCATGGAAGACAGTGGTGTGTATGTTTGTAGGTCGTCCAATATGCAAATTGCTTATACGAAAGTCCGAGTTTTAAACGGTAAGGACATATTGTTGTTGAGTTGTGATAATCATATATACATAATACGCTAAATATGTTTTTATTTTTTTTTTAATATTTACTAAGAACTGTAATATCTTTGACATAAGCTAAGTGTTTTATATGATAATATGCTATGTTAAAGTGATGACAACATACATATAGTTTCATAATGAATACAATATAGTCATAGTAAACTTTTTTGATCTCATTCGCATGTCCAACTAGTTAAACCCGTTGATCAAAAGTGTTTGACCCTTTACTTTGTACTTTCATAAAAGTTCTTTCAATGTTAAAATCGTATTAGCCTATATGCTTCCGTGTAAGCGATTGACAAGATTATAATCGTGAGATTAATGCTTCACATTTTAATTTCAGCGGAGACGTCCAATAAAAAGCGAGGTAAATTCAGTCAATTCCTGTAATAAATAAAGAAAATAAATACGATGGCAAAAATAAACATTATTATCAATCCATAGAATGTTCACGTTTTAAACAGTTTAGGCATGCATATTACAATTTTGTGTATCGATATATAAAGGAAAAATAAATGCAAGAAAAGTTACGTGTCCTGAAAGTCATCATGTGTTATTGTATTGCATTATATTATGTGATCACGACGCTGTTTTAGCAGTTCTGTTTGTATCTTTCCAGGGACATCTCATGACGCGTTTATTGACGAACAAATGTCCAATTGGCAGCTGAAGTCATCTACTTCAAATACAAGGCAGCCGATATTCGCGTTTATTTGCTTGTGTTGTTTGCCGACGTTTAAACATTTCTGCACATGAAATGAAGGTAAAATAACCCTTTTAACGAGAAATAGTTGGACTGAGATCGTGAAACTGATTACAGCGTCAACACCGCATTAACCACGATTGTCAACTTTATGCTTTTATTTCTGATATGACTTTGACGTCTCTTGACGCCTACAACACAACCCGTGGAATAACAAACAAGCAAATGTGCCTCGAGATAAACGGAGTGTATACTAAACATAGGAATACAACTCAATTCCGTGCCAAGTTCTCAACTCTGAATTTTTCCCGGTCGTGCTGAAGATATTACGATATCGAATATAGTCTATGAATCGTATGCGGGTGAAGACCCGGCTTCAGATATCGGTAGTATACGTCATTACCGTATGTCAGTCATTGAAATGTGTATGTGCTCCAAAACGTGTTCAGCAAAGAATTTGCGCCAGTTATTTTTATAAACAATAATTTGTGTTCTATATTTATTCCTGCAAAACAGTGAGATGTATGGCTTATATGCGCGTAAAGTAAGTGTCTAAGATTATTATCTTCGAAGTTAATAACATATAAATATACGTTTGATCCTATTCATATGTAGGTATATTGTATTTCATATAAAATAAGCTGTATATTCATGGAACAAGGACTTACCATTTCTCCTAATGTTATCGGGGAAATTGTTTGTCAAACAAAAGTAACTTGTCATGGCGGCCGAAAGGATCGAAGGATTTTATAAATACAAGTTCGATTATGTCTGTAACAATCTTATTACAACATTGTCTCGTTTTATTTATAGATTAATGTTATTTATTTACCGGTTGTGCTCATTAATGGATAATGTTATTTCTATTATTTTAAGACGGTGTTCACGTCACGATTTTGGAATAACACGAACTTTAAGAATAGCCGACTTGATATATATTTGCCTTTTAAATATATGAACAGAGAGACTGTGAAGAGCAAACTTTTTTAAATAAATGTCAAAACATACTTTAAGACACTACTCTCTATATAATAGTGTTTACAAAATAAATTGTATCGATGGTATTATCATGTTGACCAACTGTGTCAATGAATCTTGTTAAAAGAGTTTCTATTAAATCTTCTATTAATGTTTGCCTTCTTAAGTGTAAGGAAATTATTTTATCGATATATTTGTATGCTGTAGTGTTAAAGAATGACATAATTTGGAAAGTGTTCCGATGATACCGACTATACACGATACACTCAGCTATTTGAAATATGCATTCCATCACTTACGAATTATTTTCTTATTTGATTATATTTAAGTTTGTTAACACTGAGAGAATATAAAAATGTATGGATTTGCAAAATTAAAGCGTTCGAATAAATATAGAGCTGTGTGCTCTACAGTAACAATATTTATTTTCAAGAAAATACAAATTACAAAACCTTTCGCAACTCACCATTTACGTTAATCAGATCGTCCAAAATCACACATTTGAGCACTATTGTTTTCTTATCACGTTCATTTCGTTATTTATTCGTGGGTAGACGGAAAGCTTACGAAAACTGGTCCTAACTTCTTGATGTATACAAATAAAGTATTGAAGTTTGTCTAGACTGATTATTCTGTGATTCAACGTGCAACAAAACATATATGCGACTAAATATAGAGTTAAATAATGAATTTAAAGTGTTAATGGATGCAATCAGTTATATCACGCCTTTTACCAAAGCGTCTCACACGAATGCTGGCTTACAGTGATTAATTTGCGTTGGAACTTAAAATGTTTACCATGCAAACAGCTCACCAGTCTTTTCTTGAAGTGAGTGTGACATTTTGAGCATGAAATCATAGCGGATAATATTTAGGCTAATCGCAACTTTAAATTAAATTAGTTTTTTCTTGTTTTTAAAACATGACAATTCTATTGATTTAAACATATTATATACAGTGAATGTTCAAAACGTATAAAATATACTACAAACGATTAAAAATTACATTAAAATGACTACACTTCCAATTCCTTACCACAATGGTTCAAGTTTATGTTCATACATTCGGCATCGATATTTATTACTAGCATTCTTTATATTCGTTTACTTATTAACGTTGTTTAACCAAACAATCAAACAGACTATGTAATAAATGATTATATTTTGGAGGTCTTTTTTTATTCTTTTACACGCACTTACAATTATAAGAGCGTTTTACGGAATACGTTTAATATATCAGGGATTCAACGATATTTTAAAGTAAATGGCGTTATACATATTGTTATTATTATTTTACATATAATTTACATGTATAGCTCAGACTATTATGGCAATTAAAAGTTTATATTAGTTTTCTTCAGTATGAAAGACAAGCGTAAGAATTCTAGTAAAATACACTATGGAACATTATGGAAATCGCGGATGATTGGATTTTTTTTGCCGTGTGCATAATCGAATGCTCGAAACGTTTCAATTAAAGGGGTCTTTTTAACAGATTTTGGAACATATTGAAGTTTGTCATTAAATGCTTTATATTGATGAATGTAAACATCGATCTAAAATGCTCCAATAAAAAGTCCAGAATAAAATCTAAAAAAGAAAAAAGTAACCCTCAAAAGGGCTCGAACCACGGACCCCTGGAGTCCTGGAGTAAATGTCTGCAACTTAGATCAATCGGCCATCCGTGCTCATACAATGAAGGATGTATTGTATACTTTATATAAGCAATCCTCATAGTTTCACAAAATATAACGACACCAACAAAATCTCCGAATTTTTCAACCGTTTCGCGTTACAACGCTTTATATATTGCAGGTTTTTTAATCGTCAAAAGATGCATATACTGGCTTTTTTTAGAGCATGGTAAATGTTCAATAGTACTGTTTCCTCACAAATATCATAACTAAAACGAAAATTTGCGAATCTAAAACAACTTTTTTCATTTTTGTCAGTTTACCAAAACGTCAAAAGGCCCCTTTATGTGAACCATTACACTTTACTCTCGTATAAGCTCAATATTGGCTTTTAAAATTCTATTTAACAAATCAACGAAAATAATGTTCATTTAGTACACGTACATATAACTTTAACACTCGCCCTAGGTACGCAAATACTGACGTTTATCACAATCAACATATAACATCAAAACAACATGGAAATAACAAAAAAACAACATGGGAATTATGATAGATACAATTTGCAGGGCATTATTCGCTGTACGTCTTAACACATTGTGATTGAAGGCATCGTATGTTTAATGATTTCGTTTGCAATCTGACGCTATTTAATCAATATTGAGTGAATGTAACTCATATGTTGCAAAAGAGGCAATTCTTCATTACATTCCAAATCTATATTTGAGATTGATGTAAAGCACGGTTGTTGGTGAAAGATTGTTGAATAAATTACAGGTTCATTTGTGGAATTCAAATAGGTAATAGATTGTCATTTATATACTTAAATTTTCACTATCGGAGGTCTTAAAATAGTTTCGATGCGATATGTGTATGTTAATATCCGGCTATGGAAATACATATTTACCTATTATGTTGTTGGTGTTTTGTTTAAACACCATGTTTAAAGGATTTCATAATCATAGCAAAATACTGAAAAGCTCCAATAGTTCAGGTGGACGATATTTTAACATCACACAAGTATGTTACTATTATGAACTGTTTACTGGACATGTAAACGCCCATATCTTTATCTGTATTTAATTAAATAAAACAACACCGTCTTTTAAATATATACACTGTTGGTCGTTTATTGTACTGCATTTGGTTTTATCTCTGAACAATAATTGAAATTCGTTATATAAATTTGCGCTCTAAAGGTCTTGCATCGTTACCTACAATCATACATATATTTAATTTCTTGTGAGCCCGATTTAAGAAGTGCTTTCATATACAGCGGGATTGAATACGATATAGTTGACGATAGGGTTCACATAAATGTCGCGAACGTGCCTAAGTTGATATAACTTTCATTATTTTCACCGCTACCATTGATGAAAAACATTATCTTAATCCATAATATCAACAGCTTAGTAAACGATCGTAGTAAAGCCCACATTTATTAGCAGTATGTCGCAGCTTTATCAAATGGATATTATTGAATTTTAAAATTGACAAAATTAACGAAAATGATAGCACACGACTGTTTATATATATATTGACAGATAAGAAATGCAAATATTTTACTTACGTTTTGCTTTGTCCTTTGTTTATTTTTGTTGTGTCGAAAATAATTTTTCTCCCTAAAATACTATTACGAACACAATTGATTTCTGTAAAAGTAAACTAAAGTCGCCAAACAAAGGCAACCGTGTTATCATAAAACTACATAATAATAAAAAAATAAAAAAATAAATATTTAAATATTAAATATGTAAATGGCATTACTGGACATGAAATACGCAAAGTGTAATTTCAAACCGAATACATGAGCAAACACGACGCTTTATTTGATTTTGTCAGATTTTTTTCTCGACGTGCATGTTTGATAAGAAAATATACATTTTAAACAAAAATCCTGTAATGGCGTAAAGTGATTTAAAGCATTAATTAACCAGTGCGGTCTATACAGGCTAATCTGAAATGATACGCAACGCACATGTATTATGCCCGGTTTTCCGAGAGACTGACTTCACTGTCTTTCACCGAACATGAATTCGATGCGTCTTATGTAAATGATTTATTTATATTTTCTACAATATTCGTTTTACACGATTTACCAATGTTTTTGCGGAAAAAAATAAACGGTTGACCTATTTATTTCAAAATTGAACTTTCCGCTCGCTACTGAATGTCTTCTAAAAGAGAGTTTAATCATACTATTCTTTCGCCGCATTTATGGCTCAATGCAGTTGGTACTTTAGGAACCTCCTATAAACTTATAATCACCACGTGTCTGCCAGTTATGGTTCTTTATTTTGCCTCTAAATTCAGAATTAGGTAAATCCTTGTTTCGATGTCCATAAGATGGCACTTTCAGATTGGTTATTGTTTCACGAGCTTAATTCATTTCAACCGAAATTTGTATCAGTTCAAAGAAATTATTCCATCCATGCGACTTTTACAGCACGTGGTATCATTTTGTTTTATTCTCATTGATGTATGCATATGCGGTAGTCGGTTGTCATGATAAATCCGATTGTGCAGAATTATTAAATGACTCTTAAACAAACTTGATTTTGAACATACATCAACATACGTTCAACATTATCCAGCAGTTCCAGTCAATAAGCTTTGAATGTTTTTTTAATGAAAATTGGAGATTAAAAATAAAAAAGAAATGTGTTTACCTTTAAGCAAATATATTTAAACAAGATACCTGTCGGCAAAATGTAGTTCCGATTTTCTTGACTGCTTGTAATTATATTTTAAGATGCGCCATGCATTTAATAGACCTTTGGCATTAATTGTGTCTTTGACTTTGGCTTACATGTGATGTATCTTCTGAGCATCGTTGGCATTTGTGATTAATTAGTTTTCAATTGAATGATAAACAATAAGGTTAATGTCCGGAAAATGTGTTGGCAAACTAATACGTTTTACATTGACCTATGAGATTGGTAGACATATATGACATGTAATTAATTAATTGTGGACATTTATAGTTTTCTATTTTAATTGATTAAAAATGACAAATTTGCATTTCGGACAAGATGTACATCTATATTTGTTTCCTAACCATTCAGTGGGGCATTGATCTTCGAGGTAGGGAGACTAGTGTTACACACCGTCTGTTTGCCTTATGGTGGTAAATTGGTGCTTAGTTATTCAACAACTGCATTAAAAATGACAAGGTTCCATACCGGACAACCCGTTTTTTATTTTGGATTCGATAACTCGTGTGAAATGCAATAAAAGCAAATCACTTTTTAATGCATAGATCGTAACGTTAAAATAGTTGTTCATCGAAAGGACTGGAGAGTAGCTTGTTATTTAGAAACACGCATGCATGTACAAGACATGTACGTACAATATATTGTTAAACTATATATTAAAATGTGAATGACTTTATTTCGCCATATATAAATGAAAGGGATTTTATTCACGTTAAAACATTGGTGAGTTGTGAATGATATACACAGCTTAATGTTATCTGGCGTCATGCATCATGAATTAAAGATGTATCAGATCTTATTTGCCAACGTTTGTTAAATGTTGTTTTAGTTCGAATGTGTATGTAAAAATGAACAATAATGTCAAGGATATGTTTGAATACTCGTATGCGTATTTTAACAGCAACTGAATAATATAAATAATATGGAAACCTCAAAAGCACGTCAAGCCTTCTCCAATCATAAAAAGCAATATTCAAATATGTATAGGCGGCAATGAAACAAACAAAAGCAGTACATACGGCTAGTCTTTCGCTTATTAAATTCAAGTTTGATCAGTCAGCATACTCTCAAAAGGCAATAATAAACTGATGACATCAGATATAAATATTTGAGCATGTCTGGTTTCAAGTACTCCGACGACAACCTTGAGTGTTTGAATAAGGCGGGTAAAGCGAGAATTGCCAGAAGCGCATTCCACCTAAGATGTTATATTACAAATACACATGCTGTAAAGATCTTTTCCGAAACCTCCTGATGTTTAATCTTGGTTTAATTGTGTCATGTGTTTGAGTCCGGAAATTGATTAGTTTTAAAATTCTTGTTTCTGATAATGTATAGTATAGTATATTCTTTTATCTCAACAATTCATTCTAACTCCTAACAAAATCAATATCTTTATTGTTGTAAATGTTTGCTGAAATTTTAAATTGAATTATCAGATTGCTCAGATATTTACAAGTATGGTGTTTTACTTTGAAATGGAAATTAATACTTCATAAGGTCACTGTCCATTAGTATGAAAATGTTTACTGTAAGTCAATAGCAGGGATGGATCAGAATGTAAAACATACCAAGTTTTAATATTCGCTCACTTTGTCATTTTGCTACAACTTATTATTAGAAAATGAATTGTTGCAGTAGATTATTCTTCAAAACAAATTGGTAGTATTTCGCAAAATGTTAAAATGCCATTAGCCTTATTATTCTGCATCTCTTGTAGTTGTTAACCTCCATTATTTTACCAGTGTCTCGTAAGGTTTTGGTGTCCTCGATGTCAGTTCGCACGTTATCCCCAATATTTGCAGTATGGTTACGCGATTGAGCAGTAAGGATTCATTACTAAAGGTAACACAAATGGATTTGTATCCCAAAAATGTCTTTGTAAACAAATGACTCATTACCCTTTCTCGCATTGCATTTTCAGTTAATTATAAGAGTTAATTAAAATGTATCATACGTATTATTTTTAAGCGAAGATGGGTAACCACAGCTACAAGTTTGTACGTACATATTCATTTAATGAAATTGCAACACGTGTTTAAAATAAATATAGGAAATCTGTTTGATTTGGGAATTCATATCAAAAATGTGTTCTTGGTGTTCAGCGGTAACTCAAGTTTGACCTCATCAAATTTAAAGATACAGTGAAATATACTTAAGTATAAAAAATGCTGGATAAGTAGATTATCAATGGTTTACTTTTTTGATTACATTTAAGGGGAAATATCAAGTACCTTGATGACTCGCGTTTTAATTTCCACTGGTATTTTGCATTGTTTGAAACATTTCTAAGCCACCGAAATTTGTACATAAACCATGGTCAAACACAAAACCAAACTGGTGAAATACTTTGGGAAAATACTTTTTTTTAAATAATATAAAAGTTTTGATTCTGATTTAAATGAATAAATCGTTTACATTCTAAGTGATTGTGTCAATTTTATAGAAGGAATCAAAGGAACGAGCTTGAACGACAAAGCATTTTGAAAACAAAACGAAGCACATTTTAAAACCAGTCAAACATGTTTTTTTAGATGCTGAGGTTTTTATTCAAAATAATTATACCGTTTGAATTTTTAATTTATGACGATGGTAAATTGTACATTTTGCAATATTACAAAGGAGTATGGTGTCCAAGCACGCCCCATCGAAATCATTTTACTCTGATCATATTAGTGTTACTGCATTCCGGGTACATCCGAAATATGCTGATACAAAAATCGTAACTTAGATTCCTTTCATCTGAAATTCAATAGTGTTTTAAAAACACTGAAATGAAAATCGAAATTTAATTGGACGACATTGCATTTTGTTATGTGGCAAGGTAATTAAACGGCAATCAATTTCATCCATTTAGGATGTTTTGTTAATATTTGATATAATATTGAATGAATTCATCTGAGTTTTGCGCTTGTCGCTTATTCGTTATCATTGATAAAATTGTTGTTACATGTGAACGAATGATGTTTGATTTTAAAGGTATACATGACAACGATTAATCCACTAAATATACTTCTA
Organism: Dreissena polymorpha; assembly: GCF_020536995.1. Lineage (NCBI taxonomy): Eukaryota > Metazoa > Mollusca > Bivalvia > Myida > Dreissenidae > Dreissena > Dreissena polymorpha. The sequence goes on from NC_068363.1 coordinate 64,632,316, forward strand.
TTGGAACACTAAGTTGACAAGTAATATGTTTGGTTCTGTCTCTATTTTACAACAGTGTATTTTCTTTGAAATTAAATAAGATTAAGCATGGGGCAGGATAAAACTCTTAATCTTTCTTTATCGCAACTGAAAAAAAATTAATTTCTTGAAGCTAACGGTATTTCATCATCGTCGTGTTCAATCTTAAATGAATAACACGTATAATTGGTTTGAGGACAAACAGACATAAATAAAAGAAACAATTAATGTAAAGCGCCTGCAAGGGAAGTTCTTCGTGTCACCTCTTTACTTTCGATTAGCTCTGTTCTTTATTTTTGTGCAGTGCAGCTGACACTTATCGAGGTAGCTAGGACACTCTGTTACCATGAAACCAATAATCAACATAGCGGCTGTAGAAATCAGAGTGTACGCCCGCGAACATCAGTATGCATTTGAGCGTTCAGTTGAACAATGGAGTGAAGGTTTAACCATGGGCCGCATGGGTGAAACTCTGTTTAAAGATACCGGTGTGTTATGAAATCGGTTTAAAGCAAATAATGAACGAGATTTATTGGAAAACAAATATGTAAAATAATTTATAAAGGTAATTACCGTTTGCCTGAATGTTTGGAATTATTATTACCTTGTCGGTATTGTATGAATAAAGTTGGCGCATTATTATAACAAGGGCAGAAAGTTGTTTGATGTAAAAATAAAATGAATATTTGATTTAACGGTGGATCAGCGAAGCTTTCTTATACGATATTAAAACTGATTTCTGCGCTAACGTTTACAACAGTGTTATTGGCAAACGCCGAGTGTGTATGCAAAATGGTGAAATATTATGAAAATAAAGAAGATTATTAATCGACGCGATCGGATATTGACGGGGCAAATATTGGATAATCGAAATGCGAAAACTTTGCCGTTGTTGTTGCTTCAAATAATGACTGCGGAGCTGTGGCTTAACAATCCAAACGACACTTGAATGGAAATTTTGAAATATAAAATTGTCCATTGAAGAAATGTGTGGATTATGATAATATTTAAGTTGTTTTGTTTATCAGCCCTACTCAAACTTAAAAAAATGTTTTTAATCAAAGGAGTCGATTGTCATTCTGTTTAACGTGTTCTTTGTAATAGGAAAGCTGAGTGAATGACTGATTCTAGCATTGATTATTTTTCTTAACTGTGACAACATATATCAAACTTTAAATACACATGATGAAAATTGCTGATAGAAAGATACATATTTACAAAAAAAATAATTCATTTTGAGTGGAGAAATATTTTTGATAAAGCCAGTAGATTTCTATTAGCGCGTATTCTTTTATTCTGCAAGATTAAAAATTTTTTTTTACCTTAAACTAGTTGTGCATACCGAAATCATTTTGAGTCATATACAAATATATATTAAATAACCATAGTTTGGCGATTGAAAATTGATGCTCAATTAAACCAAGTTTATTGTAAAATTGGTTATTTGATGCACGTCTTATTTTGATGCAACACAACAATTACACTGGACATAACCAGCCGAGAAGCTATAGTACACGTGACAAGTTCAAATATCATGAAGTCTAAAGTCATGGAGTTTATTAATGGAGCCCTCTTGCTTCTGAACGCGGCATTCGTAGTTTCTGAATTTGCAGGTGAGTTTATATATCCTTGCTTCGATGTATATATCTTCTTCTTCTTCCCCTTCTTCTTCTGCCATTTCTTCTTATTCATCATCATCATCATCATCACCATCATCATCATCATCATCATCATCATCATCATCATCATCATCATCATCATCATCATCATCATCATCATCATCAGCATCATCAGCATCATCAGCATCATCATCATCATCATCATCATCATCCTTATTCTCATCCTCATTCTCCTCACCCTCTTCCCCCTCCTACTCCTCCTCCTCCTCCTCCTCCTCATCATCATCATCATCTTAATCTTCATCATTATCTTCTTCTTCATCATCTTCATCATCATAGTCATCATCATCTTCTTCATCAACATCATCATCATAGTCATCATCATCTCCATCATCATCATCATCATCACCTTCGCCGGTGTAGCCGTTTGGTGAAAATGAGGGACGACGATACAGAAATCCTCCTCCAGTCAGGTCTGTTCTGTGATTCTGAGAGTAATTCATCCATGGGAAGGGACATCCCCTATTTCAAATTGTCAATCCAGCTTTTCTTCTGACACACACACCGTCAACCTCCCTCTAGCGAGCTCTGGAGAACACTCTTGCACAGAAAGTCGTCCCTGGTGAGGTGTCCAAACCAAGCCAGCTTTTGTCGTTTGACGGTCTCCAGTGGGAGCTCTTGGTGCCTTACATGTGTCCGCGTGTAGCGTGCCCAGTCCTCGCAATCGTACAGTAGGATGAAGACTACATGGGACTTGTTGATCCTGTGCTTGGTGGGGAAGCTGATGTAACTGTTCGTCCACAACCTGCTCAATCTGGCCATTGCTGCGGTCGCCTTGGTTATTCTTATTTGGACATCAGCGTTACCTTGGACAGGGTTGCGTAGAGGTACTTGAAACTGATCACGTCATGGCGAGTCTGCTGAGTAATCTCTTCTATGAACAGGTCCTAAACAAGTGACTTCTGCAATCAATACTGAGAAGTACTGCGCTGCTGGCGCTCTCATAGAGTTATTGGTTTACATGCTCCAGCCATTCGACAGTGTTGAATTCTCTCATAACATGCTATAGGCAAAAGTACCGCATGTAGTCGAAAGCTTTCTTAAAGTCTATGAAGTTGAGAAAACGCTCACGTTGGTGTTTCAGGTGTTTCTCATTTATGACTATGTAGTTGAAGATTTGTTTTACTGTGCTTCGTCAAGCTCTGAATCCAGCCTGATATTCGGCCATAAGTTTCTCTACTTTACTCTTCAATCAATTGAATATGATGCGAAGCATTTTTTGCCTGAGATGGCTGATGAGGCTGATGGTGCGGTAATTCTCGCAAAAGGTTTTACCAACCACGATCGCTTCATCGAGCATTCGTTTTTTTAATTGAAAATATGTGCCCGTTAGATCAATTTAATTACAGTTCAAAGACCGTGAAGATTTGCTATTTATTGTAGGTGCTTCAATGTGGTTAAACATGCACTATAAACGAGACAGTTTTATAGTAGAGACCACACTAACGATAGTCAAATACATAAGAGTAATATAACCCCGAAGGGATCGCCTTATAGCGGTCAAGACCTTAGCAAGAATATCGCCTTAATCATATCAACAATACTGCACTATATCTTCATCTTCTTTATTTTGAAAGCTTGAAGGTTACCAAATCGTGAATCAGTTATTTATTTCTCTCGATTATATCAAATAAACGCACGTGTTTTATGCTAGTTTTCAGATATTCAGCATACGGTTACGATTTGTTTCTGATTGCGCGTTTTAACTGTTTGATTTACAGCTTAAATCTTGGTACGTGAATGTTATCAATAGAAACTGGCAAACATTTGTCGGAGAAAACATTGGTGTAAATCACGTTAAACGTGATAGCATTGAATATTTAAAGAAATACCACAACTTAAAACAGCCATTTGCAGTTCACTCTTAGTACTAACAACGTCGATAATTGAGAAGCATATCTGTGAAATAAATTGTCGTGTGTAACATGACTCATTTTTTTCTGCGACAGACGCGAACGGTTAACAAGGATCAATACGGAAAACAATATTGATTCGCGTCATGCGAAAAAGGGCTTACTACCTTTTGCGGCCTGCTTCAGAGCTTTAGCTTTAGCTACAGACCAGCATGCGCACTCGATATAAAGTCACATGTATGTCGTGGTCTCATTAGCGGACAGATTGGCAATAAACAAGAGTGCGTGAGTCACCATAAGACCCATTTTCGCATGACGATACTCATCATATCTAAGAAGACTTTAAAGGGACTGTCAACCACGAATGACTAAAATACCGTATTTTTTTACAATTATTAGGTTATATTGATTAAAATTTCACGACTGGTATATTACATTATTTGCAAAAAGTTCATATTTTCAGTATATTCGGTAATAAAATTTTGCAATGTGAAATCGAAAGTACCTCGCGAAAATATGTGACATAACGATATACACACTATAAATAACGTAAGTAGATTGATCATTTTATATATAAAATATATAAAATTCACTACGCATGCACAATTTGCATTCCTGGGTTTACCACGTGACGATGATCATCAATATACTGGCGTTTTTTTTATTATAGTTAACTGGTATAGTTACCTGGTAGACATACCCAGTAAAATTTATTACCAATTATACTGAACATATGAAAAACTAACAACTTTTTTCAAGTAATGTAATACACCAGTCGTGATATTTTAATCAATTTTCTTGTTCGTCGTGGTTGACAGTTATTGTTTTTGCAAATTACAAATGGACATGCAAGAAGAACTATTGTCTTGATATTATTTGCCCTGTATATATATAAGTTTAAAAACGAGACATATGAATTAAGGCTGTTTTTACGGTTTTAAGAAAATACAAGTTAAGTGTTCCATCAATCTAAATACCGAGCAAAACATGATGCGCTTATTTATTTGTGAGCAAATATGAAGCCGTTACTTCCGAAGTCAAGTTATACATATCTTCCATTTATCATGAATATTATCTGCAATTGAAAAAGTCAAATAAACAAATTTTGTTGAGGTAACGTCCCCAGACGTTTCGTGTAAATGTCATAAATATTTCGATGTATTATCCAGACGTCGATCCGGACAGAAAATAAATAATCTTATCATTTATCGCTGATTCATCCTAAAAAGTCGCACACGATGTTTTGCAATCCTATGATGATTGTATAACTTGTAAGAGCGAACGTATTATGTTAGACAAACAGAACTGCGAAATTATGATGTATTGAAATATCATGGTACTTAAAACAAGTATCAGCAAATATGAAACAACCAGTTATTACATGAATGATGCGTCGCAGTATATGCTATGTTATAATGAAAAACAAATTATCAAGAAATCATCGTCGATTTTCCGGTTTTATTTGTCAATAAACATCATTTGGATTTATGATGCATTAAAATTAAACCACGAGGAATTTTGCACTATTATTCTTTAGTCACAGTACGAAAACATTACAGTTTATTAAATAAGAATAATATATTTTCTCCGCTGTAATTATAAGAAGATTTATAACGCTTATTTCATTCGTTGTCTTAAGAACAATCAGCGAGTGTCGTATTAGAAAACTTCTTTCTGCGTTGATTTATTTTATTCATACCCGAATATAATTCATCATTTATTTCAATTCCATCATTCTGATAACAATTGTTACAGACTCAAATAAGATATAAAAGCAAGCAAGTGCACGCCTTCTTACAATATAACTTGTGTAACTAGTGATACAATCTTTTAACTGATAAGCAGTTCGCATGGATATCAGGCTATATTTCACGTTTGGCCGGATACAATTTGAGTCCTTCAACAGTTTTGGCGTATTAACAATGTAGCATCAGACCATGACATGTTCAATCACGTGTACATAATCCATTACAGTCAACTTAATCTTCACGAATTATTGAAGGAGTCATTCATCAGAAGGTAAATACAACGTATTTTTTTACATAATTGAATAACAGAAGATAGGGCAAACAATTAGTTTCATGTCCCCTGTTGCATATCTCACATGTGTTTTTTAAAATAGTTAAAATTGCTTGAAGCAGCATTAATCACAGGCATTGGTTGATGTTTGGCTTTAAAACTCACATGTTAGCATACTGGCAAAATTATATTTAAAAATACCAATAACAAATGTATTATAAAAATGAAATAAAAGTTTCATTCAAGCTATCGAAATAAATATCAGGAGTTAAACGCTTTAGAAAATCAAATTTCGCATAAGGATGATCGTTCATTAGACAATACCAACAAATAATGCATTTCAAACTTTCAATCCTTAATTCTTACATTGAATTTAAATATAAATACTAAGCCCGAATGGCCCTTTAGTTGCGCCTTTTATGTTCCCAATTGGCAGAAGCTCGATTGCGGCATATGCAAAATGTCGTTATCAATGTCTTTCACTTAGATTAGAAAGAACTTAGGATCACTACTCATATTATAGTTGTGGTCGTAAATGAAATAATGACATAGTCGAACACTATGAAAATTTTGAGATAAAACTTGTGCATTCTGAAAATTTATCACGTGAACGAATTCAATGGTGCAAGCAACACATATAAATCCTTTGTCTTATCATGCTATTTGTGGTCAGAGAACGTGAACAAACCTATTTTTGGTCTAGATACAAGGTTGCTCTTCACTATGTACAAAACGTCTTATTATTTGTAATATTATCTCCAGGACCTGGCAATCTAACAAAGTGTTATGTATAATGAGGTTATCTGTCTAGATGTGTATGTATTGTTTCTCGGCAAGAATAGAATATTTTGTGTAAACATCAGTTTTTTCTTCGAAGGATTATGATGTTTACGTTTTATTTGGTTATAAATCACCAGCGGTTACATTTCGGTGAACTTCCAAGACAACATATCCTGAAAAACCTGTCTTAGATCTATGCGTTTCGTTTCATGTTCAAGAATTAGGTTAAAATAGGCATGTACAAGTTATTAAACATATTTAATAATGAAATTCTGTGTCTTAAAATACATTTAAACGCTGCTTAAACAAATGAAGTCAAATAACCCTCATAAGAATAATATATTTTTATCGAATCATGTTTTATTGAAAATCTATGGTTTAAACTTTAAATGAATAGCATATACTTAAATTATTATTGTTTTACTCATACTCGTTTGTCCCAATGGTTTTAATACATTGCTTGTTGCCATAGTGTGTCATAATGTTGACATATGCTGAAATCGTCTTCATTCAGTTACTTAACGCACACATTTTCAATTTGGTTGAAATATTACAAACTTTGTATACTATCAAAGGGATAGAACATACAAACATCATTTTAGTATCATCCTAATAGTTATTTTCTTTTAATAAATGTCCTTTCCGATTTAATATGTAAAGAGCCAGTTACAGCCATTGTTTGATTTATTTATTACACCAGTTTATTTTCAATATTGTTCTGATTTTACATGAATACTTTGACCTTCATAATTTCAATTGCATTATATCAAACAAAAACCAATACCATCAAGGGTTCAAGCACATTTAGCTAGGTTGCGGGATACAATAAGTTTTATCACCGTGGTGTTCAATATCCCATTACTACCTTATTAAACCTTAATTTAGGTAAATACTTATTAGCGGAGCAAAGCTGTACATAAATTTTGGGATATCAAAAGTAAATTTATTGTGTAGCTTTATCACTCAGTATATTTTGGACACGTATTGAATTTCTTGTCTCTTATAAGTTCATGTACGTGTTATTTTATGACGGTGTTCTCTGGTATAGATGAACTGATACCGTACTGTGCAATAATATAACATGGTAGCTTGCATAAAAATTGAATTCAAAAATACGAATTTGGAATAAATTGTCTTCATGCGTTTCTGGATTTTTTAATCATAGTTGCTTTTTTCTCAGCTTTAAGTTTCAACGTCAGACCAGAGACGCCAGCGCCCAACTTCCTGCCGAGTCCATTGAATGTCACTTTCCGGCGCGGTGATCTGGCGGTACTGATATGCAGCGTGTACAACCTCGGAACAAAAACGGTTTGAAATACTCATCTATTTATGAATTTAAATATATAGCATTGCAGTAAGGCACTCGAACATTTCTGTTTCTAAAAACGGAAATATAAAACAAGAAAGTGTAGTGTTTTTCAAAATGTATTGTCGATAATCTTTTTTTTATATAAAAGTTTGGTACTATTAATCAGCATTCATGTGAACATTATGCTGATATTATCTATATATATGTATATATATATATATATATATATATATATATATATATATATATATATATATATATATATATATATATATATATATATATATAAGCTAGCTTGAAACTTTTTCTCGACGAATTATGTCATATTAATTGATAAAATTATATCATTTTCAATCCTTACTATGAACAGAACAATATTGGATAGGTGAAAAGTATCAGGCAGCAACTCTTACGTTTAATGCAACGTCGAATGATTGATCCCTTTCAATGCACATGTTTTAGCAGTGGACAGATAACACGGTTAAAATCGAGATTCAATTTAAACGAAAAAAATGAATTCCAAATTAAGAGATCTACGTGCTGTTGTAACTAAAAGAAACAATAAATAATATGTGTACACTGTACAGAATGCGGAATATTAAATTATTTGATTGTCGTTTTGGGTCTGTAAAGTGGGTTAAAAAAAACAATAACACAGTCATACCAATCATTTTGTGTTTAAAATGCGCGAGATATTATGCACCCATGAATTGCCTCTAACGTTATATAAACTATATTCTATATGTTCTTATATACTGGTAATATGTATGAAAACATATATCCACTTAAGAATTTGAGAACGTAAGATCACTTACATGAATATCTTCATAATCGTATTTCAACTCTGACGAATTCTTACATAAACATACCATGATTAATAAAATGTCTGCAAAAATTGTGTGCAAAATCAATCAAGGTTTTAAGATATCATTTCCAGTAAAACATCAATCTCTATTGTTAATGCTGGGAATCGTTTGCAATAAGTTTTCGCTTGAAACGTCATCAATCATTCACGAGCTGTGAAATAGGAAATAAGCCTAATTACGCCTTTTTATTACAATTTAATCTACTATGAATGTCTTTTTCGGTGCGCCAGCATTCTTTAAGCAATGGCTTGTAAACTATAATTTTTTATTCATTATTGATGTTGCAAATATTTGATGTAAGCGTCTTGCTTAAATAACCATCATTATAAACTTATTCCCTATATATATATAGTCCTAAATATCAAAAATATTATAAAACTAGATTTGGCTTACTAAACAATCAATGGGACGGCAACATGTAGTATGTGTATAATTAAAATACATCTAAAAGTGTGCAGCATGACGTGTATAAAATAAATACAAATAAGACTATATTATACTTGACAAGGTTGTTTGGAGGCGACAGGAAAAATCTTTCCCATTGACATCGGGAACGATGACCGTTGTTGCAGACGAGCGTATACAGATTGGTCATGTAGACTTCAAGAATCAATGGGATCTAATGATTAAAAATGTGCAACCGGAAGACGAGGGCGTGTATGAGTGCCAGGTGGCATCAACCAATAAGCATATACGCAGAATGATCTCTCTCACAGTGATTGGTTAGTTCCTTTTTAAAATTGATGTCATTTCCGCCATTCTATTTTTGTGTGTTAGACAGTGCGCTTGGCACTTGATTTTAATTATATCAGTTAAGATAACGTTGTGCATATGGTTAAGATATTCATCTTTTTACCTCGATGTACCATCATTTCTATCGCTTCTGGTTGTAATAAGTTTTGAAAACCACATTTCACACCGAGTGTTATAGTTCATAAGTAATTATTAATTGCTAATAAATACAATATGTTTCTCAAAAAAAACACACAATGAACGCCGTTTTGTATGATAAGGTATCAGGATCGAACTACATGTAAATACATAGAGTAAATTTATTTGGACTCAAACGATAAAGTACGATAACACTTCTATGTAAGTTTAAGTGCATTATTTACAGCAATTAACCCAAATGAACATAAAAAAAACACGTTTATCTTCTTGTAGAGTTCCCTATTAAGATCTATTATCAATACTAAACCATTACTATGTGCATTCCGTAGTATCGGCCCTCTTAATGAAGACTTCTAAATAGATTTTACAAAATGCTCGCTATGCTTAGCTGTAGTAATCTGTATCGTGTACACAATTTCGTATAATATCAGTCCCTGTGATTGGTTGCTAAAGCCTATGACTATGCGCATGTGCTTGTTTTATCAATAGATTAAAAATGAAAAATTGAAACTTTTGACCATGCTGATTTTTAAATATTTGAAAAAAAATTCACAAAGAAGTGGCTTATAAAACATTGGATAAACCTACTGATGGTTGATAAACAAACAAATACAATTATGTGTTACGTAATTAAAAATGCAAGCATTACTCTGAAATAAACATGACCCACTTTCCACTGAACATCGGAAATCATGACAATGGTCGTCGTATGTTTTCATTAATAAACACTAAAGACATTACAACTATTTAACATTGACAAAAGATTAGCTGTCAAGCACTTCTTGATGGTTTTTCGTTTAAGTCACAATACGATAAGGAGAGCCGATACTATGCGAATAATCGATAAATCACGGAGATTGATAATAGTCAAAATCTACGAGAAAATACATCAAAATGAAAAGTGTTTCATCCAAATATTTTTTTCACAGCATTGCTCTAAATAGGTTTAAATATGAGATATTGCGTATTTTTACATCAAACATACACTGACTATTTAATCATGCATATCGACTAGCGCATTTTCATATTTATGTCTCTATCATAGATTTTAAAAATTGTGATATCTTACATGTTTTCTCTGTGCAATGCTTCTTAATAATATTTCTGACATCTATATATATATAAAGCTCCATTACCAGTAACAACATAAGAAATAGTGTGTTATTCTTGCATTCAAAGTATCACTTATAAAATATAAACATTTATTATCAATGCAGAATAGTTTCGGAATTTTTTTTAATTATTGAATGCCTTGTTATCGTGTTTTACATTTTCGAATTTTAATTTTTTATTAAATAAAGTTCATTAGATTTGGTTCAGATTAGCGGTCGAACGTGCGAGCGGGCGGGTTCATACAAGTGTTGAGATTGCTGTTGGTGCCCCAACCCCCATACCCCAATTGTATCAGTAAACATTTGATGCTTATGTTCGCGCTTGCTATAATTTCAGATTCAAGAATAGAGGCCCCGGAGATTTCCATCAGCGAAGAGCAGTACGTTGAACGCGGCGAACCAGTCACTTTACACTGCAACGCCACGGGACAGCACTATACCCCGGATGAGATAGACTGGTTCCGAAACGGCGAAAAAATAACGTCGGAGAAACATAATCGCATAAAATTGTTTAAACAACTATCAATTGCTCAAAAAACCTTTACTAGCATTTTGAGCATAGATAAATCGAGCATGGAAGACAATGGAGTGTATGTGTGTAGGTCGTCCAATATGCGAATTGCTAATACGAAAGTCCACGTTTTGAACGGTAAGGACAAATGTACATATTGTAGTGCTTTTTTTGTTTTTTAAAATATGTTAACATCATATACAGTTATTATAATTGTATAGTAATTTCTTAATATGTTTTTCATCTCTTAAATCAATCATATGTTGTAAACGTGATCAAAAGTTAGTTAAATATATACAATACACATCTAGTAAATAATTTATACGATAAAAGCATAGTTATCTTGTTTCGATGAGCAGCAACTCAAACCCGTAAGTCAATAAAATAGGACGTTTTATGTTGTACTTACATACAGCTTTTTCATTGTTGTGAGTATATTTTAAGCTAATGTGTTAACGTACACAGGATTATAATCAGAAGTGTAATGCTTTACATTTTAATTTCAGCGGAGACGTCAAATAAAAAGCGAGGTAAATTGATTTATTTCTGAACTATGGTTCAATGATAGAAAATAAGTACAGTTAAACGGCCATTGCGAACTTGACAATACATACACACTATTATTAATCCAAACTGTATAATGTAAACTGTTAATTTTGCGTAGATGTTCTAATCATTACCTTAAGTAATCAGCTATTTGTGCAAACGCTAAATAAATACACGAAAAGATAATCAGTGTATTGTGTTATGTCATGCAACGTATACTAATTTAACAAATGCGAATCGCGAATTAGGCGGACATATTATACAATTTTCGTTGCTATGCGCATCTGTCGGTTACCTCATTTTAACGAGATGGCAGAATGTACAGAAAATAAATTTTGACTCTCGACAAAAATGGCAAAAACGATCGAAATAACGATGGAGATCATACAGTTTGAAAGGATTAATGAAATGCCTGTAATAATCAATGATGCATAAAACGTTTTAGATACCAACAGCATATTTATTAGTAGTCTACTCAGTGGATGTATGTCACGGAAACGAATGTTTGCAAATTGATAGCGTTCAGTTTACTCGCACAGTTAAAACATCTGACGAGATTATCGTTAGAAAATGGGATAAGACTAACATGGTTTCACGTATGTGTTAGTGACTCTGTGTATAATCAGGTTCACATTCATGTTTTGCTTTATTATGTTTGTCTTGCTGTACAGTTTACTGAAATAGCATGGAACTTAATTGGAAATTGCAAGGTTAATATTTTTACTATTAATTAAAGCAATTGAAATACATTAATTGTCATTAAATGTACTTGTTTATATTTTTATGTTTTTCCCACAACTGCATCTGATTATATGTTTCTCCCAAAACCAGGTATTCACGGAACTTGATTGCCCTTTGTTGCCTAAACTGCGCGTTAAAATGCCCTTTTTGAAAATAATGCACCATGCCCCTTTGCCTTTCTGGGGAAAATACTATGTACAGTTACTAAAGACTCTAAATTTGTTAAAGAAGTGCATTATATTTTGCAGGAACATATCATGACGGGTATACTAACGAGCAAGTGTCAAGTGGTCATATGAAGTCGGCTGCGTCGAGAATTCGGGAATTGACATTCACGTATATTTTCGTGTTTATTTTGCAAGTGTTCAAATATTGATACAAACGGCATGAGCATGAAATAACTCCATGAAGAGACTTATTTGAACTGATAACTGAAAGGGGATTACAGCATCAACACGGTATTAATCAGGATTATAAAGTGATATATATTTTAATTGGGACATGTCAATTACGTCTTCAAAACGACAGTTGGAATAACAAACCAGCAAAACGTTATTGCCGCCGCGTTCTAAACGGCACATGTACTACAAGAGTTATTACAACTCGCACGTTCAAATCACAACTTCGCAAATCTGCGACTTTGCACGAAGGTGATCAAGATATTTTGGTATCAAAATATATACTAAGAGTAGTATGTGGGTGAAGACCCGTCTGTGATATACAACGTGAAGCGTGTGTGTCGATCATTACACTTTAAATTTGCGCCAGATAATTTTAAATTTGCGCCAGATAATTTTGTAAACAATAAATTGTGTTTTATATTTATTCTTGCTAGACAATTATTCGTCCAGCAGAGATTCGAGTTAAATAGCTGTTTACATCTTCGATGTTTATAACATCGACTGTATAGGCGTATTTTTATTTCTTTGTAAATATAATCTTAAACGGTGTATTGCAACATTGGCATGTGTGGGGATGGGTCATTACATCCTTTCTAATGCCATATTTTCACTGCCTTTGATTGAACATGAGCAGTTGTCGGTAACTTGCATAATTATATTCACTCAGTACTGGTAATCAGGAGAACGAGCGGTTGTGAACTGACCGCCTTGCTATGATTGAAACATAGTTAAAGAAAGAACGAACATAAACACATTTAAAAAACGTTCGACACTTTGGTCTGCACATGCCTTAAAGGTTTTATTAATATCGTATCGATCCCGATTAAATAAAAATATTGAACATGTTTAAAAACGAATACTTTAAAGACCCATAATTCTGACCATCTATATATAGACGATTGTGAACATTATTTAACAAAGCTAAATTTGTTCCGCTAGTTTTGACTAAAAGAATAATTCCCATCATTTAAAAGGTGCGATATATCGTACGTTAGTAATTATAGGGTAATTGCATTGTAAAGCAATTATGCTTAGTGATTTTAAAGCGCATTAACCATATAGACAGACATTAGGAAAGGCAGGCAAACTGAAGATGCAGCGTTTATCCTTCATTCCTGGATTCCAAAATTGTTTATTATTCATAGAAGTCTTTATTACTGCTTAGTTGACATAAGTCGGTAAAGCATTTAAGCAACGTCTTGAATTTCTTAATTATCGCAGTTCGGTTAAGCTTGGGGAAATACTTTCGTTGTTTGTATTCCATCTGTTTGTTAACGGTCTAGAACTCATTGTTCACACACTTTATATATTTGTGGAATTATTCTACAAGATATTCATTGTTATCTTTATTGCTTTTTCGCAGATGATATGATTGTAATAGATACAAATCCGGGAAATATGCTAATCTTAAATTGTTCATACGACTAATATTATACTTGCAAATTACAACTGAACATATAAATAAAATAAACAATGATGTTGTGTTTTTGTCTCGTAAACAGGGAAGTGCATATATAAACGAGACGTGAATATACATACGAGGAAAACTTAAAAATCCTAATGCATTTTATTAACAAAGGGATTACCCAAAATTATACAGGGCATGTAAGTTTAATACTAGCATTCTGCATGGCAATCGTTCAAACGTATTAAACAATTTGTTATCAACATTAAAATCTATGTTTGCAATCAAAAGATTGCTTTTTAACTTTCTGAAACTGTAAAGTTATATGTAATAACGACACGACTGGTGTGTTCTGTTACTTATATTGCCTATTATATGGAAACATTCAACTTGTGATTTTTCGGCAAGATTTGAATGAATATTCATAATAACGACATGAATGCACGGATTAACGGACACAAACTTACTATGAAACTATATTATTATAGAGATACATTCTATTGCATGCTGAAGCATTTTTGATCATGAAAACCTAAGCCGTGATTATAGTTAATGGCTGTTAAGATTTGACTTTAATATCTTTTCTGTGCGTATAAAAAAGACGACTGACATTTTGAAATATACTGTTACAACATGCATGCGTTATGGGTTTTGTTTCCAGTTTGTAGAAACAATAATCATAGTTTATGTGAACATATATTTAAGGTATACAGATTTTCTATCAAAGTCGTTATTTACGTCTTTTTATAAAGAAACGACGAAGGCCCTTGAATAAAAATCGATGTTAAAGGTGTCCACATAAATGCGTTTAATAGTTTTATAATTATTTATATTGGTAAGGTAGGTAGGAGGGGGCAGTAAAGGAAAAAGATTGAACAATACAAGAAAGAATGAATCTAGACTACAAATGTGACACAGCTGAAAATATTCAATGTATGTTAAACATATTGATAAATTACTATTATATATAGAGAGAGAGAGGAAATATGATTTCGTTGAGACATTGCGCGAATAATATAGATACCATCTTTTATAATTTTGAATTCTAAAGGAATGCTTCGTTCAGTATTTCATAAAACCTATATAGATTGTATTGTGTTATACTTAAGAAATACATAAAACAATATTACTATGATCCATCTGTTATTTAGTATGTACACTTGCTACAATCAAAAGGTCTTATAAAACTCAGTTTGTTTTCAAAGAATTGTTGAGAATCAGATTAAATTTGTTAAATTGTATAACGTAATTAACCAATTGTTCATCCTCTGCACTTTAATGTGCATTTGTGTTGTATATATTTGTGATTTGACATATATCAATACCAACAACATGTGGCATCGACGATGTACATTGAGCAAGTCAAAGAAAATGTGTGTCCGTCTGTCTGTCTGTAATTTAAATAGAGGAGTTCTGATAAAAAAAGGTCATGCTATTCAATATTTTCATATTTTTCCTTAAAACGGTTAACAAGGATTTCAAGTCCCTTCATCGTAGCAGGTACATTATTTATTTATTTTCCTGCACGGAAAATAATATGCAATACATCTGCTGTACATGCAATGGTCTTTCCTATTATGAAGATGAGGCGTCAAATTGCTTGCACACACGCGTGTATGAGCTGTATATATGAGTTGAAATTGTAGCTTAAATGTATCAAAACCCAGTTTAATGTCGATTGCTCAATCTAAGAATGGATGTTTAGGATGATGATTACCAACAATAGGATGATCTAATTGCATTAAACAATACTTAACTCGTATTTGCACAGCAAACAATGATTCGTTTTATTCCTGGAGAAGGATTTGTATTTTGGTTCAAGTGACGATCAAATGGACTAAACTCGCTCGTGATTGATGAAATGAAAAAAATACAAAATAGAAAGAGTGTTATCGTTAATCAGTACTCATGTATTTTTCCTCAATGTAATCACATCTCGAGAAATATTGAGGCACACAAACGAGAAATATTCAAAAATAGGACAGCTTACATACTAATGTAGTTAATTATTTGTGTCTAAAATAATATAAAGTTAGTTGTTCCGATACGAGCCTACGAGTACTACAGTGTTCTCCCAGGCAGAACTTTGTTTTCTATTATTCAAGCAGATTTTGACAAACGTGATTGCCATTATTAGGCGAGGTTGCGTCATAGATTTGCATGATATCTCAAAAACTCAAGATAGTATCATTTAATGTTCAGTTGAAATAGTGAATTGTGGTACCAATTGAGAAAATTCAGTGATAAATGCTCATTTACCAATTCAAATATCATTTATATTAGTACATATCAAAGAAAATACTTATTATTCATTGCGTAAACTGATTATTCTTCAAAAACATCAGTGTTATAAACGATGATTGTTTGACTCTTTTAAGACACTGTATGTTATTAAACTTAGCATATAGTTATGCATTTCTTACTAAAATTGCCATTAATAAACAGCATTTTGGCTGGAAAGTAGGGCATATTTTTTTTTAAACACGGTGTTACAGACACATACTATGCGTGTTTTATAGACGGACCATAGGAACAGCAACAAAAACTCCTATTGTCTGACACGATGTTAAAAAATGACTCTTACCGACAAATGATGAATCGGACCTGTATTGTCGTGTTTTCGTTTCGCAGATCACACAGCAGAAAAGATATTAATATTTTATGATTTCTACATAATGCATAAGGACAAAGCTATTTCATATGATAACATATACATTCGATGTCAACGACAAGTAAACAACACTTTTACCATGGTGCCAACTATGCAGTTTTTGTATAAGTAGGTTGCAGAAATAGCTAATGCATATTACGTGTTTGTCCGTTCTTTCGTAGGTCACTTCATAGAGACGCAAATCTTATGTAAGACACCATTTCAAAGACAAGCACTCGATTTGCAGGTCCGTACTTAAACACTAGTCGTGAAGATGCAGAGATGACCTGTAAATACACTCCTGATCTACACACACAATCTCTCAATTCATTTCCAAATGGCATTATATCGAATGGACGTTGTTGAGTTGTATAACGCTGAAAATGTTGTGATTGTAAGAACGCATTTTATAATATTGATTTGTACGGAATATACGATACCGACGTGCCATTGTTACTTGTACATACATAAGATGCACATGTAAAAATTCGCCAGGCATCACATACAGAAAATTTACGATGCAAACAAACTCATCTATGTCTTATTCGCAATTAGTGCGCGCAAGTTAAGAACGCACAAGGTATAATCCTTCGGAATAATAAACAAAACATCTTCCGTTTTCCGTTCTCAAACAGCGATGTCGTTGTAAGTTATTTTACTTTAAATTGGTAATGGTACAGTACATGGTAATTAACAGTAAGAATTGACAATCCAATAAGGCCAATTGAAATAAATGTTACTATGCGTGACTGAATATCAATGAGCTCTTGATATCAATCCAGATGAGTTTTTATTTCACGTTCAAATGTTGTTATGTAAATCGCAATCTTTGAAAATTAAAGGATTATGAAAAATACATAAACGAAAATATACATACGTCAACTCTTTGGATACGGTGCAGTGTGTCATATGGCGTGAAAACTCATATTTATGTCTCTACTATCAAACAATTTGTATCCTGTTGTCCTTGTCAAACTAATTCGAAGAATCGTTTTTCGTTTTTTCAACACTTATGAAATTTGCATTACTTGGACGTCTGTTTCCCAATATCAAGAGTACAAATTACGATATGGTTCGCGTTCCTAATGGACTATCCGGATGTTTGTCCAGTCCAATTACACCTGCCACGCACGCGCTCTCTTGCTCGTTGTCCAGTCCAATTACACCTGTCACACACGCGCTCTCTTGCTCGTAAACGAGTCATTTTTATCCAACGATTCATTTTCACACTCAAGTATCTATCCAGATTAAAAGGTAAAAATGAAATCTTTACCTACACGTACACATAATGCATTAACAAAGTGAATTCTGAACTGATTATCCACAATATAAAATATTAATTTGGGAAATAATTTGAATTTATCCCACTTTTACAGCGAAATCGGTTGATTAAAGCCCCGTTGATTAAATTTCATCTATAATCAACGGCAAGGCTATAATCAATGGCACGAAATGACGTCATCAACTGCCGAACCGGGACTACTTTTTTCCACGCACCTCGTCACCTGTATTTGCCAAGTGTATCAATAATAAAAACAATCTCAAATGTTTGTCAATCTTAATGACCTTAAAACAAAGGAAAGTAGCAAAAAAAACCGAGTTTTTTTGTCATTTATTGTCATTAAAACCTAGTATTAGGTATATTTAACACTATGCAAATAGGTTCTGTTGTTGTTGCTCCCCTATGAAGTCAGTTCGAGTTGCTCCCCTTTGACCGTAGAAAACAATCGTCTGGACCAAGAAATCCTGTGTTCATTTACAAGATGTACTCGGATATGCGTCCATTTTCTTTAAAGCATCTTTTCTACCTGGCAATACGCACAAATGACACTGCATCCCGGTGATTCTTGCGTCAACAATTGGGTGTCAACAAGTTAGGTCAGATGCTGAAGGCCATGGCAAAAGACGCCAGCTTTCTCAAGCACAAGAGAATAACGAACCACTCAGTTCGCAAATTCCTGGTCCAAAAACTTCGAAATGCAAACATTCCACCCACTGAAACCATGGCCATAACAGGGCACAAAAATGTCCAGTCCATAACCAATTATTCCAACATATCTGTTGAACAGCAGCAAAAGTGTTCATTCTTGCTCAGTCCAGTAAATGTAACAATCCAACAGATTCCTCTTGTTCACCTTTACGCACTGAAACTATGGCCGAAATGCAGCCTAGACAACCGATGTCTACCGTCGAACAAGTTGATCTTGATGTTCGCCCCACCCAGTCACTTCACTTGCAAATGTCTTTCTCTAGTTCGAACAACTTTGCCTCACAATTCTTTGGTGCCACTTTCAACATTCAAAATGTTAATGTATATAATTAGCTTAAATCCAAGTAATCTTTGTTATTTTGTCACGAAATAACCACATATTATAACAAAGAAGGAAATATTGTGCACCTCGTGATCGACTCGATAGTTTGATATCGAAAGTGAATTGTGTGTGGTGTTAGGCTACGTTGTAAACAAATGTAGTTCCTTGTATATAACAACTTAATGCCATATTGATATCATAAAACTTAAAGATTTGCAATTCAATATGATTAAAAGTGTAATAAATAACGCTCGACACTTTGTTACAAAACGATATTCTGATTAAAAAAAATGATTATTTGATCAGCGGTTATTTTTGGAACGCGGAGTAATACACTGACCTTGGTTACACTACAGTCATTATCAAAGTGCGACAAACACTCATGAAAACTTATTTTGTTTAAATAAAAATAGTTTACAGAATAAAAAGTGGGATAAATAGAATAATAGGTTAGTGTTGATTATAGATCAGGTTTATCATGCTCGGCACGAAAACGAAAAAGCACTCGCCAAGGCTCGTGCTTTTTGTTTTCTAAGCCTCGCATGATAAACCTGATCTATAATCAACACTAACCTATTATTCTCTATATAATGCGTTTGAGGTATGTAAATAAAAACACATTTCTTATACGTGATCCCATCGGCAGAAAAAAATCTAAATTGTAGTTTTACATATAAATAAATAACAGCATGCGCTTAAGTACACACAAAAAACACACATCATTTTAAAGAACAATTAATCTAAATAAACAGGAAATAAACATATTTCGAGAACATATTTCGTGAGAATGGCACATGGATGGGTTTAATACACACTGATAACACAATGTTATGCGTATAGTTTCACAAATATAGAAATAATAACATAATTCTGACTTTATTTTCTTTGTAAAAAATGTATACCTTTTTAACACTGCATATATATGACATTTTCTCTTATTTTAAAGCATTTTAAACTAAACATGGCTAGCTTTTTTAATACAGTTTTGTTTGAACTATTAAGAAGTTTAATTAACTTGAACATATTTTGCCGGATTCTATAATATTTCGGAATTAATGCATTCCCATGTAATAAGGACATTTAAGAACAAAGTAATTCATCCTCGATGTCAGTTAGGTTACATAATATACATTTGCGTTGATCTCTGTCAATGTTCTGGTGTCTGCCCGTTTCAATAAATAATTTGTGAGACGACTTACGTAATTTTGCAATAATGTTCCTATGTTTTTTTTTATTTTCAACAATATCAAGATACGATGATCTATCAAATACTGGTTTTAGTTCCTTATATAGGATCATTGAGCTACACGACGTCTCACAGACATCCAAGTTAGTGATGTACTGGTCTCGTAATCTGGTTTTTAATAACGGGATAAAGTAATCATTGTTTACATATTCGGGGAATAGCCATACATCGGTGAAACCGGTTTGGTTGAGAATGTCCCGTATTTTCGATGACCAATTGTTTGCTTAATGTTTACGTTCAATTTCTAATCTCTGTAAAACTACAACTTGTTTAAGAATACAATTTCCCTGTTTCACAGTATGCAATGTCAATTTTTTTAACCATCCTGACATATCTGTGGATATTCAAGGGAAATCGACCAACTTCAGCATATAGCGATAGTAAATTTGTTGACATTTTTACGTTCAATAGTCTTTTACAAACTTTACGGTAAACGCGTTCAATATTTTCCGCTTTGATGGATCTCCACACTTCGCAGTTATAGTTTAAAATGGATGATACATATAACAAATGGAAACACAACAGTCCAACGGAATAAAGTGACAGCAAAACAGACGCCCCAGGGAACCATTTCCACTTTGGGAATTTGCGATTAATTTGTCAAACGTCTGATGAGTAATTGCAATTCAATTATGTTGAGTAAAATCGGTTGTTTTATGAACTCGCATTGATAAGCGCGAACAACACCTTATTAATAAATTTTTATGACAAGATGTGTCTTAAGTCTAACAGCTATGGCTTACAAAATTTACGTTATCAGTAAGAAATAAAGCTCACTGACTTTCCCAAGTGATCAATTATCGTATTAGGTTAGATACTGAACCAAACGGCTTTAAACAATTCTGTGGACAAATACTGTCTTGCCGGATAAACAATTGCTTATATAAGAAATAGACTCACAATTTGTGTTTTTTCCAAATCGTATATTATTAACCAAGATAAATGCTTACAAAAAAAAGAACAATAGAAAAAAAAATTCCGCAACAAACTTGCAGTCATCGCAAAGTATAAAAAAGTTAGAATACTAGATTGGATCTATTTAAGAAATTAAAAGTTGTGATGTAGCTTTTACCAGTAAAGCTTAATCTTAAAGGTCTGAGTTCTACCATTTTGAAATGGCACAATGTTTAGAAAAAATTGTCGTTAAGTGTACTGCATCTTATTGCTTCGATTAAGTATCGATACGGATCGTATAGGATAACAATCCGTTAGTCACCACCAATATAAGAACCATCTTATTTCACAAGAGGATGCATTCACATTATCGATATGGGACATGACAGTTCTCATAACACCCTGCTTGACCACGAAAGCATAGCACTGCCAGGAAACGTCAATCATATTTAAGTATCTAACAGATGGTATCATTTCGGTTTGGTTTTTGAGTATCAGACATTTCTTGTGAATGGAATGTAGCAAATAAAGCGACTTAACCTCAAACGCAAGTATATATTAATAACAAAACTATGCGAAGAATAAATGTACAAAAAAATAAAATATTTTAACAATTTTTTTAAAAATACCTTTCAACGTTCATACTCAAATTGTACTTGTCAACTGTGCGAAATGCCGATTCTAATTTGCGGAACGCATATTGATGTTCGAGTAAGCTTTATTTTTGCAACCGTTGTCGATCATTATTAATAATTCAGTGACAAGTTTTCTTTTTAACTGCAGATTCATACCACTTGTTCGTTTATTACGCACTCAAATCACTTAATGTGTTATGGACATCCAAATCAATTGTATCGATTCGAATTAATATAGTTTCAATACTAGTTTTGGTAATTGCATATGATATTACAAAAAAGCCACGTTTTTTGAGTCAAATCGGTTCATTGAACAAAATAATTTTATCTTCAAAAATAAATACGTCATATAGTAGAATACGATGTCTGCGTTTATCGTTTGTAACGAACGATACATATTTTATTTGATTTTATATAACATATAAAGCAAGGCCCATAGGGAACAGACGTACTAAAAGGCAATTCTAGCATGTAGTCCACACATTCTAATGAAAACCCCCACGTTGGCTTATTAATATTTAAGTGTGTTTTATGGCATAAACATAAATGATTGTTTTGTCGATGTCCTCTACCAATAACATATATGAAGTCGATTGGAAATGTACGTTTTCTTTTTATTTGGAAAAGTTGCGAAGTATGTTTTAAATGCATCTCTCTAAATATCTTTTGCAGATGTTATAATTTTATTTATAAAATATTTATAAAAATTATACAATATTTCGATCCTGCGTTTATCACGATATATTAAAAACTTACTATAGGCTATATGTTGTATAAATAGTGTAAGTCGCGAAAGGATTAACAATGTGCCACCCTTATGTCAAATATATAATCTAAATAGGTAACCGCTTTGTCAAACCATGTTTTGTAAAATAATCCATAGTTAAATTTTTTAAATCAGAATTATTATTCATTATTTTCGTTTAAATTCATTTATTATATTCGGGAAATTTTCGAAACTGTGCACATAGCCTAACCTAAAAGTTTTTGAAGAAATGCTGACTTGATATTTATGTCTATAATTTCAATTGGTTTTGAATTAATTTAAAACGTATTTTTTCACTTTTGTAACCAATTCTCAAACAACCAATGGTGGCAGTTTTAGACCTCACACAACAATGAAGATTTGTATTATTTCAGGTGTGCAGTTTCTTAGTATGCTAAATTAGATATATCCGCTGTGATGTGCTTGACTTTAAACTGTTCAACTAATACGGTTCACATTTCAATATGAACGCACACTGATGGCAACCGCATTCATTAAACCCAAGCACAGGAGGCAATCGTTTTTTCAGTTGTTTAATTAAACACTTTCAATGACAACTTCATATCGTTGCCAAGAAGCAAAATATCGACTTAGGGTAAAACAATTTAGTTAAGGTATCCAAATCGTTTATTACATGTATATTGGCAGATATATTCCGAACTATTTCGTCCATCATTACATAGGTTGAACAGTTAGAATATTGAAAACATTTTACAGTTATTATTCAATACTGACACTGTACAAATAAAAGTCTAAAGAAGAAAGGCTTAAGGTGGATTGATGTAACAAAGTCATTATATAGAATTGAAACTCCAGCTGACGTACTAAATTCGTACTAAATTCCCCGCAATTATACCAGTTTATAAAAAACTTATCATAAACATAATTCCAGATGATAACACAGAATGCGATTCGTAGTAATTGTAATTCCCCAACATTCCCTAAGGAGGCCGTTATAGCAACCAAGTGCTACAAAAGGTATTTGATCATTGTGCAAGTTTAGCATAGTATACCAAATACTTGATACACCACATCATGTTAGGTGGCGTAATTTTATTTAGGCGGCGGGTAAAAAGCTTTGCCTAAAAGTCGGCAAATTAAGTAACCAAAGTAAGAACAAATGGAGTAAAAATCGAATGCTAAGTGGATTCCGGGTCAAACAAGTCATTTGCTTAGAGCGATCCATTTAAATACGATCAGTTATGACAACAAATCCTAAGTACGAATTTCCATTCACATAAAATACAAAGGAACACCGGTAACTATTAAGATGATTATAAGGAAGTTTGCTACGTATTTAAGAAGAATAATATTACTTAATAACGCCTTGTTGAAAGTTGTAATGATCAAATGTAAACAAGCTTGATGTAAAATCAAACAGAACTTATCAGTAGCAAAATGTATTGAGAATAAACAACTTAATTACTTTGCATTACGGGTGATTTGTAAACAGAAAATAAGGCTAAACATAATCCAATTTAAGTCGAGGAGTAGACAACATGTAATCATATTTAGGCTTACCATTTACTTATGATTTGTTAAGCCAATATTTAATGAAACCGAACACTGGTAATAAGGATATTGATAAAACCTGTAACATATAAGGTTTAGTTGCGTAACAATAAGTGATGTATTAAAAGCAACGTGAAATGGTTGTTTAAGTGTGCTTGCCATACAAGCGGATCAATAAATAAAATTTTCTTTTTTTATAGTTATCTTTAAGTATTAACATTGCTTACACAGATTTCCGAATGACGCCAAATTCAGTTAAACATAAATATGAATGATAACAGTGGTACGAAATTTAATCATAAATGTATTCAAAACCAGAACAATATAAAAACAAAAACTAGGGACAATCACATTTAATGTATTTCACGTACATTTTAGATATAACAAGTAAGCAAGTATTAAAAGAAATTTGGAGAAAACTAAGTTAACAAAGTTTGTAAACAACAATAAGGCAAATGGCTCATGGCTCATGCCTTTCAGTTTATTCTAAACATATACAATTATTAAACCTTTGTAAACAAAATCACGTATTCTCATTCAAGAATTGACACGATGTGTTATAATAAAAATGTAAGTAGAACATTCCACTCAAAAATAGCGTCCACAAGGTATGTATTGTATCATTTCAATATTTTTGAACGGCTTAAATGTGCAATTTTAGCGAAACATTTTGCATAAAATAGTATAAAATTTATATTCACGCGGTGCGATCACTCAAAATTGCAAAAACCCCTAATTGGATTTGAATCTGGCAGCTATAAGCGGAGTTTTAATGAAATAAAGGAGTCAACAATTATTTTTGTGGTAAATTGATTGGCCTCTGACTGTGAAACCATCTGTAGCCAATCGCAACAAAGAATATTAATTCTCGAAGATTTCCCTACGCATGTTGTTCTGTCAGACCGATGTATATTATTGCCAATTTTAGGGAAGACAAAACCAATAAGTGCATGCACGAATGCATCTGAATCACATTTGAAGGAATTTATCGTATTAAATATCGATATGTTGAAACACCATAAAGCATATTTGTATATATTTTTGATGCATGGTTCTACAGGAAAATGATTGTCATAATTGTATACACAACTGAGCCCGTTACTAAAGCAACTTCTTATATAAAAATATTGCAGCGTATACACGTACTGCTTATAAATAAAACGAGTATATTGTATTATAACTCCGTCTTCAATAATGTCTGAGGAAATATATCTAAATCCATTGATCATGCGCATGTATGCGAAATACAGGCTTCATTTCCGTTTTCAATTATTATTTGGAAATTTACTAGCAATAATACAAGGTTTCGTGCTTGATTGTTAAATAATCCGAAATGCATTCTATTAAAGGAAAGCTTCTTACACATAGGGATTGTTCATTCGTTATTTTACATCGAAATAAGTGGACTTAGTCATCGAATCTTCAAAATGGCTTTATACAATATCACAACTTCTAAAACAAAACACAAGTATTTCCAGTCATATTGTCAAGCTTTTCCCTGGAGGATACATTTGCATTTTATTAAAATTCGTTATTCGTTATCTTCGACCGCGAAGTGGAAATAGTCATCGGTATTTTTCTATTGCTTTGTCCAATATAACAATTTCTTAAATACCACATTTGTATTAAAGAGAATACATAAGGTGTTTGCTCTTGAAATAAACACTTTCCTTGGGCATGTATGTCTTCCCAATTTTAAGATATTGACGTCTGCTGAACGTTAGGATTCTTTATATTGTTTTAGTGGTGCGCATTATGTGTTCAATGTGTTTTAAAGTATGGACTATATCATTACGATAAGCGTTGTATCTATGCTTCAATTAATCATATTTTTGAGATGATACAAAAAGGAATACATTACGTTGAGGCAATACTTAGAACACGAGATGCAAGAAAACTATCGCCATCGAGATCCTTTGTGGTTATGTACCTGTCGTTTATTCGGTTTTATAAATTGTATTGTGCTGTTTTAAATAATAGATTAAGTTGTTGGGCTGAAAGTCAAAATATTATTCTTAATGAAAAAATAGCTTCAGAAAGAAAAGACGCACAATTGATCATTTGTTTACTTTAACAAACATTATTGATACTAGAAAGAAACGTAAACACTCTACATTTGCTGCTTTTATTGATTTTTAAAAGGCATATCATAATATAAATAGAGACTAACTGTGGAAAAAATGAATGACATTGGTATACAAGGAAAAGTGTTAAATGCTGTACAATATCTTTATGCTTCTGTATATTCGTGTGTAAGAATTAACTCAAAACACACAAGGCTGGTTTACTGTATAATATGGATTTCGACAAGGCTGCATATTATCTCCCTTTTGTTTAATCTATACATAAATGACCTAGATATATACCTTAAATCGCTTGACATTGGTGTTGATTATGGATCGAATAGAATATGTATATTGCTATATGCCGACGATATTGTTTTGTTTGCTGAAAATGCTAAAAGATTTGCAATGTCTGGTAAATGCTCTCAATAACTAATGTAGTATCAACGATATGTATATAAATAGCAATGAGAGTTAAATTGTCCATTTAAGACCTGTATCTATGTGTAAAAAATCTGTTAATTTCAAATGTGGTGATCACACTTTAACTATTATTGTTGAATAAAACATACCTTACTATGTATAGTAACAAATTTGTACAGTAGTTCATGCCATAATCACCTTTGCGGTGTCATTATTTATAATCGGCCCTCAGAATGTGTGCGCGTGACGCTCAACTGGAAAAAATGGCGTCCACATTCAGTCCTAGCCACAAATCAACGATATAATCAATCATAATTAGATTATTTAATGACAGGTAGCACGCAATTTGGAAAATACAAATATCGATTGAAACTGAAACTCTGCTTCACATAAGATTGATGCCTCTAATTGAGCTTTAACAGGATTCACCAAACAGCAAAATGTAAAAAGTAAAAGACACACTTACCTCTATGACAACTTTAATCCGATCGATGCTTATAATAATACCATCACACCGATGTGCTATCCGTTTTCTGTTATTCTATCCGTTTATCTTTATTTATATTGAATCATACTTTTTTAAACGATTGCAGCGAATGCTTACCACTGTCACCAAAAAACACGCTTTACAAAATCGAATGACTTGTCTGAGCGATTACAAGAATTTTATCAAAGCTTCCAATATTGCACAAGAAATTTACAATCCGAAATACTTTTTGTTTTCGTTCGATGCTTCAAAAAAATGTAATATAAACCTTTCACGTCCGAATAGCTAAAACTGGTGTTTTCGTCATAGAAATTACGTCACAGAAATATTCATTCAATTGATTACGCAATTTATGACGTATATCATGTGACGTAATTTCAATGACGAAACTAACTAGACGCTTTGGATTTAAGGACAACAGTTCGGACTTGAAGGGTTTTTATTTAAAGTAGAGGGAGTGTATTGCACATGTATTTGGATCTATCTCATCTTGGTATTTTCTGATTGTGTTGCCAATAAGAGTATCTTCTGTGCAATATAAAAAAAAACAACATAGATTAAGAAATAATTTACATTTTAGTAAACCTACCCCCCTTCTCGGATTTCTACAAAATGAAGTTATGGGGTATGAAAACAAAAATAAGAGCAAACTCATTAAAACTCAATTTACTTTATCAGGAAAACCTTTTCTGTATACCATAATGATATATCTACAAAATAAATATAAAAAAATTAACATGTGTTGTTATTTTCATATACAGCAAAGAATTTGTATTATGTGAAGAATCTTTTTCGATAAATTTTACTTAATACATGGAAATTACCAACTTTTAAATCTGAAAAAAGACAACAAATTATAATTTCACATTAATATACTTCACTTAAAAAGTATCAGTAAACATTAGTTGTCAACAATATATTGTGTATGGCAATGTTGACCACAGCTAACTAAAAATAATTGAGATATGCAATGATACCCCCCCCCCCTTTTTCATCAAAGAATATGAAACAAATAAATATTTTGTTATCATTTTTTTCAATGAAACTGTGTTGGGGCACTAAAATTTCGCTCACAATATTAATATTGCATCTACGCTTAACAAATTGTACAAATTATATGGTCTGTTTCCAGGAGTATTTTGAAAAAGAGGGAGGTAACTTTGGCAATTTAAAGAAATGAAAAAAATGAAGCACAAATGTCTCCATTTTATATGTATATTTTCTACATGGTAAAAAAAGACCTTAATCCATTCAATAGGCCAACTTACTTTAAGGATATTGTTTACAACAAACTTCACTATAAAGAGCTGTAGAATATTCCTTTTCTAAAGTAAACAAGGACCAAAACTCTTTAACGAAAATCGACGAAAATAGCCAAAACAACCAAATATCAAAAGCTTTTTTAAAACAATTGTAATGTATTAGAAAAAAGGTTTTGTAATGCTTTTCATATATCTTACACCAAATCAGCACTCTACAAGAAATTTGATGGCTCCAACTCTGTAGAAATTTCAAGAAAAAAAGATAAATTTGTATGCATTGAACAAATATGTGCTTGATAGCACTAATTATTACAAATCACACATAATTAAAAAGCTGTGTTACTTTCACCCACTTTTAAGTGATAAAGAAAGCTGCAAGCTTTGGCAGAACTTTGTCGAGTACTTTTTTCATACTAGTAACTCGCGGTTGACCGTTAGAGTTTTTCATAGTGAAGACGTCTTGGATGCCATATTCTCCTGACCTGCATCTTTTGCAGACTCTTTGGCGACAGCTTCAATGAATTCCCCAACCGGGTTTTCCATCAGTTTGAGATTCTCTGGATGGACCTCTTTCATGTCCAGGGTTGACAAGTAATTATTTACCTTTACAGCACCACCCAATCCATCAATCATTGCTGTAAATGTAAGAAAATACACTGAGAAGTACCTTTCATGTATTGCACGAAAATTAAACAACCTATCAACAAAACATCTCAGACAAAACGGTCCGGAACTCTGGACAGTAGAGCCTTTATCTCTGATTTAAACAGTCAGTCGAAAGACAGAATAGCCACGGTACAATAGCAATCTTCGAAATATATTGTTTATCACCACTCGGCAGTTGCCTAAATAGTTATTTTTAATGTTAATAGTAAAAGGTCATTTTATCAACTGGCACAGCTACATTTACATGCAAAATTACACTCGTACTCCAAACAGATGTTATCAAAAGCAATTTCCCTAAATGCAAAATTCATATAAACTTGTTACCTATCTCAAGCTTTGTATTGACTTCGAAACAGGGCATCCCTCTGGATTTGATATGGTGTGTAGTTCCATATGGCACTCTGTTTACAGCACCACATTCAACCTTTTTACACACAACATACAAGTAGCCCCCAAACCATTTTTGTAGTTCATCCACAACATTCTCAAATGTTAGCGGCACGGGTCCTAGTAGTTTACATGACTGACAGGACTGGAGGCTCTTCAATAAAATCTCCAATTCCACAATCCGACGTTCATGCCAGTTGTCGTTTTGTTTTCTATTGCTCAATATGGGACAATTACCTTCTGTGCACTTTCATATATTTAAGACGTGACTGTTATTATGCTCAACTAACACATTCCTATGATTAACAGAATCTTTTCTCGTAGATTTGGATTTCAAACGTTCTTTTTTGTTACGATTGTTACCATTCATTGTTGTTTGTCATTGTTTTGGTTTTGAGAGCAGAGTGATCTCCCTTGGAGGGTTTCCCAGGAATTCCCAATAATAATTACGAAAACATGGACAACTTTCTTTTCTTTTATGGTAAATTAATTTGATGTATCAAAATTCGATATAATGAAAGTCAATATGCGAGAAAATAATTGTGTGGATAAAAAAATATTCAAATTCCCGACAGCAAACGGACATTTTTGAGCTACAACGAAATCGCAAGAAAAAAAACGAAATAAACCCTTTTAGTTATTATCGGGTTTTAATTATCTCCCTTGTGTGACTTCATGCAAGGATTATCGAATGTAAACGAGAACAGAGATCTTGTTTAAAAATGTTTTTTCAACGATGTAAATGGACTGAACATATGCGCGAAAAGGTTTATACTTAGCTAATTGTTAATAATGTATTATTTCCTAATGAAATTTTAATATTCGGGTTATACTGCTGATAAAGCAGCGGTATTGTTCATCAGAGAACGTGATCGGAGCACTTTATACTGAAAATCCCATAAAACAAAACAACTAAATAAGCCGTATAATTTCTTATAGAAAACATTTATAAATGATGTTTCAAAAATAATGAAACATATATTTATTTGATCACAATTATAATTGGTGTGGATATTGTTGTTGTTCATCAGCGATCGAATGTGTAAGAGGTGCATTTAATCATTTGTAAAACAAAGCCCTAAAAATGCGGAATACATAACAATAGTTAAACTTTATCATTTTCTTTATCATTGAATGAATTTTCGTTTCGTTTCCATTGAATGACAATATTAATAATTGTAGCATACAAATGGAAAAGTGGTGTGGATAGTGATATTTTTCATCAGCGATCGAAAGTGCATTTCAATTATAAAACAAAGCCCTAACAGGCGGAATACATTATAATTTTAGCTCATCTAATTTTTGAAAAAGAAGAGCTATTGTCATCACCTTGGCGTCGGCGTCTGCGTCGGCGTCAGCGTCGGCGTCGGTGTCCGGTTAAGTTTTGTGTTTAGATCCACTTTTCTCATAAAGTATCAAAGCTATTGCATTCAAACTTGGTACACTTACTAACTATCATAAGGGGACTGGGCAGGCAAAGTTAGATAACTCTGGCATGCATTTTGACATACTAATGTGCCCTTTTTATACTTAGAAAATTAAATTGAATATTGGGTTAAGTTTTGTGTTTAGGTCCACTTTTCTCATAAAGCATCAAAGCTATTGCATTAAAACTTGGTACACTTACTAACTATCATGAGGGGACTTGGCAAGCAAAGTAAGATAACTCTGGCTTGCATTTTGACATACTAATGTGCCCTTTTTATACTTAGAAAATTGAAAATTTGGTTAAGTTTTGTGTTTAGGTCCACTTTATTCCTAAAGTATTAAAGCTATTCCTTTCATACTTGCGACACTTACTATCATATGGGATCGACTGTGCAGACAAAGTTATGTAACTCTGACTGGCATTTTGACAGAATTATGGCCCCTTTATACTAAGAAAATTGAAAATTTCGTTAATTTTGTGTTTTGGGCCGCTTTACTCCTAAAGTATCATAGCTATTGCTTTCAAACTTGGAACACTCACAAACTATCATAAGGGGACTGAACGGAACAAGTCGCATAAATCTGGTTGTCATTTTGACGGAATTATGGCCTTTTTTAGACTTAGTAACTTTGAATATATGGTTAAATTTTGTCTTTACACCCATTTTACTTCTAAAGTTTCAAGGCTATTGCTTTCAAACTTCAAATACTTTCATACTATCATGAGGCTACTGTACCTGGCAAGTTGAATTTAACCTTGACCTTTGAATGACCTTGACTCTCAAGGTCAAATAATTAAATTTTGCAAAAATTGCCATGACTTCGTTATTTATGATCAGATTTGATTGATACTTTGACAAAACAACTCTTACATGATATACTACAATAGACTACACCCAAACCATCCCCCATGCCCTCCCCTCCCCCGAATCCCCCCCCCAAAAAAAGAACTTTTTTTTTCATTTTTTTTTAAAGATCATCTTATAAATGACCACACCCTCACACTAAACCCCACCAACTATCCCACCCAAGAATCGCTCCCCCCAAAAAAAAATTTTTATTTTTATTTTATTGTGTTTTTGCATTTTTATTTCTTATTTTTGGAGATTATATAATTATACATGACTACACACACCCACTATACATCCCTCTCCACCCCACCCATCCATCTTTTTTGATTGAAGTATTGAGATAGTTCCCTTCACCTTTAAAAAGAAAAATAGATGAGCGGTCTGCACCCGCAGGGCGGTGCTCCTGTTCTAATGCTGTGGTGATTTTCTTTTCCCTTGAATGGATTTTCTTTTCCTTGGAATGACAATATTAATAACTTTTAGCAAACATACGGAAAAGAACTCTGCATATTATGCACATTATATTTAAATCTCTTTACTAGTGATAAGGAGCGATACAAATATAGTATTTTATGATCAATAAATATATATATTTAATTTATTTAACGCAAGTATTGTTTACCCTATTGTGATTGCTTGTTTTCATGATGATGTATTCATACACTGCAATAACGTACTTGAAATCTATACACGTAATAGCGGAGTTTACGTTTGCCGGTACCAGTTAACTACCTCAGTTGATTAGCAGTTAAATTGCAAAATATTTTATTTTTTTTATAGTTATTAAACATTGTTTTATTATGATTTAACTGGCTAAATATATATACACTAGTACCTGTAAATCCATTTCCGATGTCTTCATTTTGTTTAATGCTTAAATATTTAATTGAAGCAACTGTTCACTATTTTGGCTTTAAAAGTTGGCTTAAATGACTGCATAATATGCTAAGGGGGATGACATGGGGGTATCATAAATTGTGTTTAATTACCAGACACTAGGCTGCAACATGTGGTTTATGCAGGGACCCAAGTATAGGCCCCTAGATTTATGACACCTTGTTTTCTTTGTAATTGTCTGGAAAGTATCCGATCATAACATGATAATCGGGTTGTGATGAACAAAGGTGTAATGAAACATCGGGATAAAAATGCTGCAACAAAGAGTGACAACATTGGTGTGAACAATTAAAACAAACAATTACATTAATCAAGAGAATTTATTTTATGTGTAACAAATTTTTTTCAGATAAATAAAGGTTCAAATCAGGTACAATATGTTGCGTACATAAAATCGATCTATTTGTTGTTTGTTTTCATCATTATTTGTTTTCGTTCGTTTAATTTAATTTATTCTGAAATAAGATTAATTTATGAGATTTTTTGACCGCAAAATGGTCGCGAAGTGCCAAGTATGGAGATTTTGGTCGTAACTACATACCAAGCTCTTACATTGTGTTATAATCCCGAGTTCGTTTTTAGTAAAAACAAATTATAACAACAATATAATCGTTTCAAAAATTCATTTCCTTGCATGCAAATGTTTTATTCAGACATAATAAGTAAAATTTTATTTGATATTTTGCATGATATCATTAAAAACGATGATTTAGTCAACCTTCCCTATATGCGCTTTCATAAATTAAACCTCTTTTCGCCAACCAGTGGGCGGAGCCTAAACTTTGCATGTGGGGTGAATTAACACTTCAATTCCCATTTTCAATGATAAAGGTCATGTTCCCAAGTGGTAAAAATGCGCTCAATTATATGCCAACGATCAATACCATTAAAATATAAACGTTCGGCGCTTTTTTCAATATTTATAAAATATTTACGTTTAAAGTTTAGTGGTTACAGTACGGGATTTGTCTTGCGACACACAGGGTTATTTTACGGAATGTTTAATGTATTTTCACGCGTCAACGTACTAAAATGAAATATGCAAAAAGCTGTAGCTTTAATAAGCGTCAATATAATAAAATTGAAATATTTGTGCAATTTAAGCATATATAGTGCAAGAGACGTTGATATTATCAGCGACACTGTACAATTTTCTATCTGGCGGATTTTGTATCATCTCATTACGTCACATTCGGCAAAGGGACACAACTCTTACACTTGTAAATGCGAATTACTGAAACGGTCTATGTACGGACAATTTCGAGCTCATTACACGCTTTCTACCTTAACAGTTAATTACTTTTTAAGCATCGAATGATTCCAAAACGTATTTCGGATTGTGTTGTTGTCGTATATAATTGGGAGCTTCGATAGAAATTAAAGTGTGATTTAAAATCAATATTGATAAACAAATGGAATAACAGAAAATAGAATCAAAAACCTTTGTTATTTTAGTGTTATATAAACCGGATTTAAGTTGTCATTGAGGTGAGTGTGTTTTTACTATAAATTTTGCTGTTCGACGAATCTTGTTAAAGCACACATAGAGGCATCAAATTAATGTGCAGATGAATTTCAGTTTCAATCGATAATTGTATTACACACATTGTGTGCTACGTGTCATAATAACTATGTTCGGTTATTTCGTTCAGTTTTGGCTTAATGTTAGTGATCATCGTTGAGTTAGATTATGACGTCATGCGCACACGTTCTATTTATAATGACCCCGCAATGGTGATAATGGCATGCAAAACTGTACAAATTTGTTACTATATATCGTAAGGTATTTATTATAATCCTCTAACAAATATATGTATTTAGGACTTATGTTACAAGAGCACTTAGATTTCAATGTCACTGCAAAAGGTAGTTGCTCAAAGTGCAAGTCGGGCTCTTGGTCTTCTTATAGCTAAATGTAGATCTGCTGGTGGTCTTCCATATAACGTTTTTACTGACCTAGGCCTATATGATACTACAGTTTGGCTCTGCTCTGCTATCTAGGGTTATTGGTTTTTACTCATGCATTAATGCCGTGACGTTACCTGTTTCCGATAGACACCTATTTCTGATAAGTTCCAATATTGCGCGTGTTTTTGTTGTCACGCATGTCGTCACAGGTAAAAAAAACTTGCAAGCAACTGCGTTCCACATCGGCGATTTGTTGTGATCTCAAGAATTTCGTGAAAATGCTACGAATTAAGGTAACACAGTTACCTATTCCAAGTGTATAAGTGTGTAACTGGTTTCTGCTAAATACACTTTTTGTAACGTAGGAAACGAGGTCTCAACACATGATTTACATATGAACGCTCAATACGACAGCCATGTTTTTTTCCGTAAACTCCGCCCACTGTAATGTTACGGGTAAAGTTCCCCAATGATTATTGTAAAATACTACACCCTACTGTACGTTATCATTTTACGTGTTTTGCTTAGACTTATTGTATCGGAAAGGATTTTGATTACTCATAATATTATTTAAGTTATCTAAATTGACAACAATACATTGAAATATAATACAAGAGATACTACTACTCTGCTGGGTATACAGCAAAGGCAAAAACTGAGGGAACATATCATTTTGTTTAAAGCTTAAACCTCCGACTTCCCGAGGACCCACGCATGCAAAGGCGGCGTTCGTATTAAACGGCAACTCTAACTAGGGCATACATTGCAGTAAACGAGGATAACATCCCCGTCTATAGGGCTTCTTAGATGTATGGAATGCCTTTTACCACGTTGCGCGATCGCGTAGACAGCAGAGTGTCGGTTGATACCGTGAAAAATGGACCCGCGCCGCTGCTTAGTCTCAGTAAGGAACAGCTACTGGTTGAGCATCTGAAAGGCCTAGCGCGTGTCGGGTATGGGTACACTCGAGCTGAAATCTGCACCAAGGCGTCCTACTTCGTTGTTTTCCTTGGAAAACGGAGAGAGAAGCCCTTCAGTCTCAAATGGTTTTATGGCTTCATGGGCTGGTGGCCAGAACTCAAAGTTGTTTAGCCATCCGGACTTTCTGAACAACGAGCAATATGTGCTTTTCTAAGGAGGTGATCCTGAACTACTTTATGAATTGAAAACGTCTTCGACTAATAAAAGTTCCACAACAAACCTCACCGTTTGTACAACATCGACGAAAAGGGCATTAATACCGAATATAGACCATCAAACATTGTAGCTGGCTTCGACGCACGTCCTCAAGTGGTGATGGCAAAACGATCGAAAACGGTGACAGTGATCGGCGAAGGAAATGTCCTTGGTTTCCAGATACCGCCATTCTTTGTATTTTCCGGTCAACGAATGCTACCGGAGCTTATAGTCGGAAAGAATGAAGGGGCTGAAGGCATGATGACGCAATCTGGTTGGTCACACAGCGAAGTGTTTCTTCGCTATATGAAGACGAACATCTTAAAATATGCCATGGGACGTAATCAAGAAGATACCACATTGGTGTTGTACGATGGTCACAAGAGTCATATCTCCATCGAACTCATTGAATGGGCAACAGAGAACAAAATAGTACTATTCGTTCTACCGCCTCACTGTTCCCATATTTTACAGCCCATGGATGTCGTTTGTCGAATGTTTAACATTCTCCAGACTGCACCATCAATGTGTGACCCGGTACGATGTTTGCGAATTGGCGTGCAAATCATACACTTTAGCCCTGTCGCCAGTCAACTTGCAAGCATCGTTCATAAAAACTGGAATGTATCCGTTGCAGAATGCCATATGACGCGGTGACTAGTCTAGGCGATGCCGTATCACCTTCAGAGTTGTATGCAGCCACCTGCGAAAAGCATTATCCAACATGAACCTAACATAAAGTAAAACGACGGTGCAAAGTTCTTCAGTGACTTCCCCACTGAAGTTTCGAAGAAAGTATCGAAACCCCGCCAAAATATCCACAAGGTTGTTGGTGGCAAAGTAATGACCGACGACAAACGTTCGATGCTGTGCGTCAATACATTGCCGAGTCCGCCAACCGCCCATCGACCGCTGGCAAGGAAACGACTACAGGCAGTCCAGTAGCAGTACCATCACAAGCAATACAGACCTGTGATGATGATTCCATGTCCGTAGATAACGATGTGACAGACGAGGAGAAATGTTGCGTGTGCAAGAAGTACTACTGCACTTCAAAAGATGGACAGTCTCTTGCAATTTACACATGGGCGCAATGTGATGTATACCAATAATGGACACACCTAAAATACTTTACACCAGTCCGAGTAGTCCGGCGAAACACTACTTTTAAATGCCCATGTTGTTAAAGTTTTTTTGTTTGTTTGTTTTATTTTCGCTTTTTTAATTAATATTTTTTCTTAATTGAATTTGTTTATAATGTCAGTGCATTTACACCGCTGTTTCGTAAGTCAGTGCTTGTTTATTTCCTTTATTTTTGGCTATTTTGTTCCCGTTTTTCGTTATTACTAACACTTAAAACATTCATCTTTATGATGCATGGTCAGAAAAGACGACAATAAACACTTTTTTACTGGTAAATTATCGGAAACTGGTTACGCTAGGCTAACGCGCCATGCGTTTCTTTTTAGGTGTCGGTAAATCTACGCCAAATGTTGCGGTTTCGGGTGAAATGGGATGGATACCCATTTAAAAGTATTGATGCCTTTAGGATGGGTTATATTTGATTTCTTTTCATTTAATATCATTTTCTATCTTTATATAACGAAATAGAAACACCTTACGTTAACTGTTTTGTTTTACATTGCAGTAGAGTTGTGGCAACTACTGTATTGAAGTTTTCGATTTCGATAATGTCACCTCTGTTGTTGTCATCAGTTGTCTTCGTAGATTTGAATTTAGAAAAGCGCGGTTTGTTCCACTCAAACATATCTGACAAGGCTTTATGTGTAGGGAATATCGTAGCACCGATTTCCTCATTTTTTATTTAATATCTGCAATTTAAAACTATACGAATCTTGCGTTTCGTGCAAGCCTTCCTTTATTAGCGTAAAATCGTTTTTTTTAACAAGTGATAGTATGTTCAATTCAAGATAATTCAAGAAGGCAATATCATGCTACAATAACATCATAGTTCCTCCATTTATTGTTACATCATGTGGCCGTCGACTGATATTTTACTCGCAAACAGCGATCGCTTTGTTGTGTTGTAAATGGAAATGGAAAATGATTAATATCGTCATTGCCGGTTTTAACGTCTTGAAAGCGCGTACACGCAATGTGTAAATACATTTGCGTTAACAAGATTGTGATCATGACATAGGCGGTATTAACGTGAACGAATAAGACAAAACAACCAGTAGTTCTTACGTAGGCCATAACACATTTATAGTGTATAAACAATATTTTATAGTATTTAAAATTAATAATATTCTTCTTAATATTTCACGTATATTGCGAGTTAAGTGCCGTGTGCATTTAATGACAGCATGATTACTTACGTAATTCTATTGGGGGTCACCATCTATCAAAGCGCCTGTTGATGACGGTCTTAATCATTTTAATAATTCAAGTGTACGGGGTTCAATGATTTTGTTAATTTCTAAAGACCTTGGCAATATCACTAGTCAAATCTTGTTTGTGCATAAAAGTTGTTTCTGTAATAGCGTATTACAGTATGTTAACTGTACTTACTCGATAGGAATGTTTATTATGGTTCTAGGAATCTTATCCGTATTTGCCTAATTATTTTAGTAACATATTCCGTATACTGCTCATTTGTTATCTTTGGTATCGTTTTGTTGTCAGCACTGACAACTTCAATGTGGATCACATTGCTTGCTTTGTTGCTTAGGTACAGTAGAAATCGTTTACGAATCATCCGACAACGAATGTTGGTGTTTCGAGATCGGTCGACCAATATATGGATCAATTCAAACTTTGTTTATAGCTATCGTTCGGTCGACCGTGGATATGGTCGTTGGACACTAAAAACCGATAGCTGTGTTATTTTGTTCAGTTTTTGTAAAGGTAACTCCTTCGTGCTTGTTTGTAAACAGCCAAAAATTACAATAAAATATCTTTTTAAGAACACTTATTATATTCAACTAATTATTTGTTGTGATGCACAGGTGGTTTGAGTGTGGCTATGATATTTATTAGTGAAAACATCATTTGGAATGATAAATAATCATATTATAACGAAAAATAAATTTTTCTGAAAAAAAAATAAAAAAATTTCACTATCAAATTTTAAGCAATAAAACGATACACTATTCGCACGACCTACTTAACAGCGATCAGACAGGATTCCTGAATGAAATCTCCAGGTGTAAAGACACACCTTTGCATTGGACCAATTAGTTAAGATGTATGTAAACAAAGGTGTCAAACGGTGCTGGACAGTTAGCTTTGATGCATTATGCAACGGCAAGCACGGTAAGAATGTTTATTCATAGGTTTTATTGAATTATTGTATCGAGGACCGTGAACTTTGCAGGGAAAATGCCCTTTACTCCGTGAAGATTTCAGTCTGAAATCCTGTCTGATCGATGTCAAGTTGGTCACGAGAGTTGTGTAAAAATATTGCAAGACATGTATATTTCCAGAACGGAAATTCATTTATGCGTTGAATAAACCAAGATCGTGAAAATCGCTGCAAAATTGATGAAGTAATGGCTGTTCAAAGTGATGCACCATGTTTTAGGGTGATTTCGAGGTAAATACCTTAAATATATATTTAATAGTGATTTTGTTTTTCAGAAAAGTTGATTTTTTGTTAAAATGATTATTTATCATTCAAAATGATGTTTTCACTAATTAATATCATAGCCACACGCTAACCACCTGTGTTTTGATGTGTGACAATTTAATCCTCAAATTATATTACACATTTACCGTTATATTGTAATAAATACCTCAACTTTGAACGAAGCCGAAAAAGGAACGTTCAGTTGTCGCCACGTTCTAAATTCAAGATAGTTGTTTCATGATAGGTGTGATATTTGAAACTATCTTGTGAATGATATTGAAATTGAGAAG
Organism: Dreissena polymorpha; assembly: GCF_020536995.1. Lineage (NCBI taxonomy): Eukaryota > Metazoa > Mollusca > Bivalvia > Myida > Dreissenidae > Dreissena > Dreissena polymorpha. The sequence goes on from NC_068363.1 coordinate 64,671,889, forward strand.
ATGTTGATTATTTTAAACACAACATATTTATGGGAACATTGCATCAGTATAATAGGAAATAATAAACTTACTTTACCATAACCTCAACTTGTACGCAATCATTTCAAAAGTACGACTTATAAAAACTACCGAAAAGCTAGAACGCGATGTTCAAACATGTTTTCAATAAGTATTAGATCATATTTCTTTCCGATTTATCAGGCGCTGTGGTAATCATATGTTTTATAGTATATGACAAAACTTTTATCTTAAAAAATGTTAAGCTTCTCATCAATTGATTATTAAATAATCTTGCGTATAAAATGTTGACTCACTGATATTTGTAATAAATTGTGCGATTTGTAAGAAAAAAACGTCATAATTAGAAACAAAACGGCGTTTTTCTCTCAGCAACATATATCGAACGATTTGTTCATACCATCTATAGGCCATGCCAGAAAAATTATTATCAATTGACACACATTTATGATGTGTCGTTTTAAATAATATTTATTTATTTATTTCATGGCATCATATACAATCCAATCAGAGCAATTGCATACCGACATTGTTGTTGTCTTTGACCCTGATAAATAACCATGCACACATTTAATAGTTAAGTGCGTTGCGATAATTGTTTCGATAACATATCAAATTGATATGGACCGTGCTCTGTGCAAAATGTGTGTAATGAAGAGTGTCGTTCCAGATTAGCCTGTGCTGTCAACACAGGCTTATCAGGGACGACACTTTACGCACGTGCATTCGATTTGATTTAGTTATCTAAACATTTTTATCTATTTATTAAAGAAACGCACGCAAATAGAAACAATCGGTTATTTACACGATGATGATGTATTGTGTGTATATGTAAATGAGACACTGATCTCAATCATATCAGCAAACATCAATGTCTGACGAAATATCTGATAGTACAAAAAAATCAATAATCGATATAACGGACTGTCAGTAATTAAGTATATTGCCCTAAACCCAATATGGACTTTCAAAAACGTTACAGTGCCCGACAGATTCTAGATTATGAGTTTTAGGTAGTAAATTACATTAACAATTTAAAATCATATTTAACAAAGAATATTCAAACAATAAAGATACTTCCTTATTCGGATTGGAAATATGTGTAATTACATATACATAGTGGTAATATGAGGAGTAATATAATGAAATGTCTGCTTACAGACGAATATTGAACTGAACTGACTTAAATGAATACACTCAAATCCATTCTCAAATAATATTAACAATTTCAATTTATTCTTTTTAAGTTTATCTAAGCAAGTATCATGTAAAAGGAAACATAGACGAATGGAAAACCATGATTGAACGCATGAGCAATTTTCCTTAAACTTGTGCGGATTCTAATCCCGATCCACTGCTTTTACAAATATCCTAACAATACGCATTACAATACAAGTTAGTTCTGTGTTTGAAGCATCTGCGACTCTTTAGAATGCTGATTGACGTGTATCCATTTTAATTTTCAAATAGACAGCAGTAATCCATTTTTCCCAACTTGTAATCCAAAGAAGTCTATTTTTCTTTTGGTGTAATCCCTCAGTGATTGGTTTGTGTCCGATGTTATTAAAATAGTCCTTTGTTTTGTTGATTTTTTCATACGGTGGATTACTTAAGCCACTAAGTAGTGATGGTTTATTCATGGACACATGACTATGGTGACGTATTCGATGGAAATCGGAAGTCTTTGTTAAAGTAATTTGCGAATTATAATGTATTTTCAATTTGTAATATATTCTAGTGCTGTGTCGAATATCTGCTGACAGTCTGATTTATTTTTTCACTTTATATTATTATTTATTTTTGCATTTCGTGTCGCCCTTGTTAATATTATTATGCTTTAGTTTTGTTTGTCAGGAAATAATGTACAAACCTAATGTATCAAGCTATCATGCACCGATGGCACCGCAAGAGAAGAAGATTGAAAGGATCGATATTGAGACAAATGACGATGATAAACAAGAAGTTTGGTCATGGTTAATTTATAAATGCAGTTTATCAAATCTCATTTGATAATGTATTTTATCTCCTCACTGGTGCTGATAGTTCCCTAAATTGAAAGCCTAAGCGCATTTATATTGATGTTTGCCTTTTTTCATTGATGCCCTTTAAATAGATAAGAAGCAAACAAAATGTGTTGAATAACACTTATATCCAAATCAACGATCTGTTAAAACCATGTGTACCAGAGACCGATATTGCATATTGAAGTTTGATATATGAATAGGTTAATGTAATACTGTGTTTGATATATTGTTATTATTGGTTTATTTTTGCAGACTTTGCGTGTTTTCGATTTTAATATAAGAATATCACATATAGCAATTTAACGTCAAGTTAAGTGTCACAAAACATAGATTATTATGTCAACAGTCATATTGAAGTTTGACAAATCAAAAAAAAAAATTACAAACGTTCATAGTCATCATAATATATTGTGTAAAAGTAACTAGAGTAAAAAATAAGTTATTTTTTCAAACATGTATTTAACTTCTGAAATTAAATGGACGCACATTTTTGTGCTAATGCGTTGATCTTATGGATTAACGCTGTGCTGAGTTGTTGATGACAGTTTTGGATCTCCAGCAAACACCCGTCTACAATTTGACATCTATATCGAACGCAGTAATAGACAACAAATGCGTTTGATGTTTAAACCAGCATTTGTATATTTTTGCTTTACGGGAGCATATTCAATGGACAATTGCAACATGCCAGAAACCTATACATTAAATAAATGAATAAATATGAAAATAAACTCCTAATCTCTGAAAAGCTAAATTACTCGTTGTTTTTGTTTTGTTCCTACATTAATATATCTTTACTTTCGATGCAACCAAACAAACAAACCAGCATGCATTTTTATAAAAGTGCTATTTCTATACTTGGTAAAAATTATGTGTTAAGCGAAAATAAAATAACTATATATTGTTTAAGTATGTTTATACCTGGCGCTTTATAATAACTACCAGACATACAAGGAGAGATTAACTTCAGAAGAAACAAGAGATTGCCAAGCAATATTGTACCCTGCCGGTGAAACTCCACCATTGTCAGTAAAAAACATAAATGTTTTTATATTTGTTGCCCTTGCACCAATAATTCTTGACGTAGGAAAAAAATGAAATGACGTGCATAATCTCCATATTGCTATCTATCCATGTTTCAAGTTTCATGAACAAATGTGAAGAAATTTTAAGTTATCGCAGGATCCAGAAAAGGGTGACGGACAGACAGACAGACTGACAGACTGACAGACTGACAGACTGACAGACGGAGCGCAAATCATAAGTCCCTTCCGGTTTCACCGGTAGAGGACAATAAACATGGTTTAGTCTGAACAATGTAATATGATTGGTGTATTACAGACTGTCGCAAAACATGTTTGTAAAAAACAAACCGATTTGCTCTTACTTATTTATGAACTTCTTTATTATATGAAATCTGCGTAACTGTTTAAGTCCATCAGTGTGTTGATACAAGCGTGTTTTTATTGTCTTCATTATCAATAACTGTAATTCGGATTTCTTCAACGTTGGAAACTCCTCTTATCCATCTGTATGAACAATACTAGCCCCTTTTCGTTTTAACAATAATGATTAAGTTCTTCGTATACCCATATAAGCAATACAAGCTTCTTATGGCATGAAAATACCAGACATATCGTCCTTTTCATATTGCTTGATCTTAAGACTGCAAAGGACGGTTTGACAGAATTGAGAAAAAAGCTCGAGACTTATGCTCTGGTTCTCTTCTGTCAGTAAAGAATGCTGCTGATATGGTGTAAACAGCAACATTTGAAACTACAATGTAAAAACAAGACAAAATTACAAACAGTAAATAATATAACTAGGTATAAGTATGCCGTAAAGGGATTGGGAAACGATATAAGTTATGAAACAAAAAGGAAGCACATTTTGACACTTGTTAACATTTGATGTGCAGTCATTTAGCATGAATAAATTTAATTTATATTCAAAATGAGTAATACAGGCATTAATAAAGCATGATTGATCAACGTTATGTAATAGATATATTTAATATATTAGATACATAATTATTATAAGAGTAAGTATTATATATAAGATTCGGTGTTTATATTTAGAAATTGTTGATATACTCACAGTTAAGGCGTTTTATTAATATCAATGTCATCTTACTTTATCGCCTTACAAAACATTGACTATACTTGCTTGATTATGTGAATTAAGTTCTTCTATAATACATATGTTCTTACAAGTATAATATTGGTCTGTCATGATACTTAAGCATTGAGTGCGAATGCTCATTCACTGATTGTTGCCCATGTTAGACACTATATGTATTGTTTGGTACACAAAACACTTTAAAATTTGTTATAATGTTAACGCATTAATTTTATGTGTTTAACATCAAACAAGTTATAACATATTTTTTTAAACATGTCAGTCGTGTTAGGTATTTTTTTGCTGTTGTGTCTGTGTATGTTGATTGGTATGGAATGATAACACGCTATGATTTATTTTAGCTAGTTTGGTTAACACAGGATTTAGAATTTTGTTTTCCCTCTATGATTAAATGTTTAAATTAAAACAATGCCGTGTTAAACCGAATTTGTGGTGAACGCAGTTTTTAGTGTTCATGTAATCTTATGAACCAGTTTGAAGAAGAAGAAGAAGATGATGACAATGATGTTGATGATGGTGATGATGATGATGATGATGATTCTAATTCTGATTTTGATGCTTATTCTGATGCTGATTATGCTGCTGCTGCTGCTGCTGATGATGATGATGATGATTATATTTATGATGATCATAATGATAATGATCATAATGATCACGATGATGATGATGATGGTCATGATCATTATCATGATCACGATGATAAACCATCAGACATGTCAAAATGAGGTTGTTCCGAAAATTTCCAAATATCGTCCATTTCACAAATCATAAGTATCGTTTTAATGCAGTTTTGTGTTTACCCAAAAGCGAACGAAAATAGATGCTTGACACTAAAATTGAGTTGACACCTTATTTAGGCACTATGATACCCGCTGAAAAAAAGTTTCAGCTCAATGAAAGAAAGATATCATCTCTAAGCATTCGATGTTTTCAGAGAAAACAGTAATGTAACGGGCATATTAGTGTTCGGTCTTAAGGGAAATCCGTAGGGTTGCTTTTCTGACCTACAGGACATAAGTCGACTAAATAGTGGCATTCCAATTAGTACTGCCATATGATTGAAATTGACATACGGTTAACTTACGTTCACAATAGAGTCTTCAGCGAATACAAGTACCTCATGGATGTATTTTGACTATGGTATCATGAACCTAATTACCAGTTGGAAGATAATACAGATGTGATTAATATCTTAGCGAGCAAATGACCGTATACATTGTAACTAACAAGCATTTTCTTGGCATGGGTTTTCTGTATATCGTTGAATAACTGTTATCACACAAAATAAAGCGTTGAAGTGTTCGCTGTTACTATAAAAAACACTGATTTTTGTATATATATATACCTGTTTAATATATATCATTATAAAGAGGACTTTGAAAATGATGTTTTTCGATTTTATGTTTTCTTTGATGGGACAATTTTAAATTTAATTTTAGTTCTTAAAGGTATAAATTTATATGATTATATATAAATATATATATATATATATATATATATATATATATATATATATATATATATGGCAAATAGTTTATGTGCCCAAGAACGTTGATCAAGCATAACAACAAAAACGTATTGTAAACCAAAATTCATTTTAATTACTTAAGTCATTATGTTCGAACATCTGAAATCAGCGTCGTTGATATTTAAAATAAACAACAGATAAAAGCATTTTTCATACAACCTTGTATGTGAACATGCCAAAATTAATAACGCACGTTACAATTACGTATATTGTTTACGGTAAACATATGACATCCTAAAATCGTATACTTCATCATTACTAGAAGTACATACACGCTTCACTTTAAATGCGCATTATATGATTACAAACTTGAAACACGTAATAGTTGCATAGGTGCACGTAAGCAACTGGAATTACCAAAACGGAATCATTATGGGAAATGCCTCCAAGTGATTATGGAATAAATAAAAGCGACAGAAATGATCTATGATATGCCTTGCATCGATCAAAACATCACGCTCATTTAAATTGATTTTGTTCATCTACTTAATAGTCAGTTCAGCAAGAGTCAGCGTTGATCCAAACTTTAGTTGCATTGCTGTTAAATTGAATAACCACTGAGATTGGATATGTTAGCTTGCTATCAACAAAAGACTAATCATGTTTGTAAAGAATGCATAGGGCTCTTAACAAAAAGCATGACACTTCAGACGTTGTTTTCCTCCCGAAGCCTTATACGTGCATTCATGTGCATGAGTCATTCTTGTAGCAACTTAATTATAATTTAACTGCATATCAGGTGTGCACATATTTATTGCGCATACATTGCTTCAATCGTAATAATGTTAAACAACGCTGCATGTACATCACAGTAAAGTAACATTCACTTATGGATAAATCTTTAAAAGGCATTTAACACTGAGCAATTAAAGACTAATCGCGTCACACGAACATTTTGATTTTAAAACATTAACGATCTGAAAATTGTTACACGACATTCACATATAAGTGTAGGAAGATGTTGAATCCATGTCAAGTTGTGTAATGAATTGACCGGATACGTTCAAAGAAAATTTTACAATTACACCGCAGACAAACCTATCGCTCCGACCTCAAGTTGTGTACTAAAGACTTTGCAGATAATTGATGTATAATGTCAGCATGAGCCTTTGTATAAATTTCTTCAATTGAAAAAATGTGACTGGTTAACTCATTCCTTGATTGGCAGGTATCTGCTGGTGATTTGCTATTGTTGTCATGCAGAACCTGACCAAATCGATCGAATCCTAACACAGCAAACATTTGCATAGTTCAGTGTGTGTACATGTTGTCTTCTTATGATCGTATTGTTAACATTTGTAAGATTGTCCGAAATAAGAGATTATAAACAAAAAATATTAAAGAATCGGTCAAATAAAGTTATGGATTTATTGTATAGTATTACTGAACGAAGCAAGTTCGACACTTTGATTGATTACTATATTCAATACTTTATCCCAGAGATATAGGTTTTTCCGCCTGTGTACCTTATTTGTAATGATTGCAAATAACATTTCGATATATCGTATTTAATCTGGATTCTCTAGATTCATTCGTGCAGAACATATCAAATTACAACACGTTACTCCTGTGTATTGAAACCTTTTAGACTGTTTGAACTGCACGTTTTGCAATATCAGAAGGGTCGCCAATAAATGTTGGGATGCTTTATTGGGATATACCTACGGCAAATGTGTTCTTCTTATGTAAAATAATATGATGAATACAGTCATCAATATCGCTTGAGTAATTTTGGGTAATTTTGGGCAATTTTGTGGAATAGCAACACGCAACTTTGTTCTTAATTGATTTAATAGTTTTAGATGAAGCAATGAAATACATTACATCGTCCTTCAATATGTGTTTTTATGATTTTCCAATAATTTAAGAACATGTATATTATAATCAGTGAAACATGCTCATATTACGTTTTATCATATTCAATTGAGTAGATATATAATGGGCACCCAGTCCGTGTATGTTTTCGATGACACATGCGGTATTTGTAAGTTTTATCAATTAAGATACGACGATAACAGTAATTATACACATGTAAGTATATTTAATTTATCAGCTTTAATCAGTATTGTGTAAAGGTACCTAACTAACTTAAGTATAAATAACGGAAACAATTCTGTATAATTCAAGAATACTCTCCGTCCTTTTTTAACATTGACCATGACGGTACTAATGAAGAAGAAAATAAAACTTAATAAATACATGTGTGTTTTTTAACTTTACGCATAATTCAATTCGGATATTGTAAAAAATATTGTCGTCAAGCACTCTTGTTTCAGTATTGACGATAATACCTCGCCGTTGACAAAGCGATTACAAGAACATTTAGCAATCATTCAGGAAAGAAAACTAGAGATTTTGCAATTAGATCAATTTTGAAACGTAGTCTCTCTTAGACATAATTGGTCCTCATGCCTTATTTTCTCAGCGAACGATTAAATTTACATATATGTACCTGTGTGTTTATACAAATATATTATCGGCATAAATCGATTAAACTACATCGGGCTGTATTATTAAGTATAGAAATGACGCACAAGTCTTAAATGCACTTTTACTGCAAACACATATATGTTTTGTATAGACAAAATAGTTTCAGATTGCAATTATTTTAATACGGATTTTAGCAATATCTATAGCATTCTGACTAGTTTTTGATATCCTTTAAGTTTATCTGTGACTAATTTATATACATTCGTAAATCTTAAACGTAAGGTTTAAAATATTTCGTTATTAGAATTATGGTATTACTTTTGATGTCAATGAAGTCATATCGGCGGACATATTTTAGATTTGGTCATCACAGAGTCAGTTCATGGTGTTACTATAACAAAAAGCGAAAAGGGACCATTGTTCTCGGATCATTTTGCAGTGAAGATTACTCTTGACTTAAAAAAGGAATACATAATGCGAAAATTAGTTACAAAACGAGACTTTAGAAACATTGACAAAGAGTCGTTCTCGCGTGATTTACAAGATATTAATATTGATGCTGATGATGTCAATAGTTACGTCGTTTCTTTTAAATCGCAAATTGAAATCACAATTGAGAAGCATGCGCCTTGTAAGCAAGTTATGAAAATTTGTAGAGCGCAAAACCATGGTTCAACGAAGATATTTACCGTTTGAAATGTGCAGTGAGAAAGGCAGAAAAATATTGGTTACGACATAAAACTAAGGATCATTATGAACAGTTCATACACTTGAGAACAAATTATGTAAACGCGCTAAAACGCGAGAAAAAGGCAATTTTAAATGATACAATTTCTGAGGCTAAAGGAGACACGAAGCGATTGTACAGTTTAGTGTCGGAACTCACTGGCGCGAAGTCGACGAATCCATATCCGAACTGTGAAACTAAAAATGAGTTATGTGAACAATTTGCTGACTTTTTTTCCTAAAGATTCAAAAGATTCGTGACTCTCTTAGTACATTTGAAAACTTTCAGCCAACAAACAAAAATGTCCCAATGTTGCAGTTATTTAAAGAACTTAACCATGATGAGATACGGAAACTGATTGGGGAGATGAAAACCACATCGTGTGAGTTGGATATCTTGCCTACTGATATTTTAAAATCTCATATTAACGCTCTTCTACCTTTTATCACTAACCTGGTAAACATGTCACTGCGACAAGGAGTGTTTCCTAGCACATTCAAACACGCAACTGTTCGTCCACTTCTCAAAAAGGCTGGCTTAGATCTCGATCTTTCAAATTATAGATCTGTGAGTAATCTGGTCTTTCTCTCAAAACTGATTGAAAAAGCAGTGCTACTTCGTTTAAATGTACATGTTGACGCACACAAGCTTCTACCGAAGAACCAGTCCGCCTACCGACGGCATCATTCTTGCGAATCTGCCCTACTGAGGCTCGTTAATGGCATATTGGCAGGCATGGAAAATCAGGAAGTAACAGCCATGATCGCAACCGACCTAAGTGCTGCCTTTGATACCGTGGACCACGACATTTTGGTTGACGTGCTTCAGGCCCATTATGGTCTTCAAGACACCGCACTTGCGTGGATGAACTCATATTTGAGGGGTCGTTGTTGCACTGTTCATGTGAATGACGCGCGGTCAACAGCGCGCCCCTTGCAGTGCAGTGTACCACAAGGAAGTTGCTTAGGACCATGGTTATACCTTGCCTATGCTGGAACTCTATTTGATGTCATCCCAGCAAATGTCTCAGTATATGGGTTTGCTGATGATCACATTGCCAAGACAACTTTTAAACCATCCACTTCAAATGAAAAGAACGCAATCACTGAGCTTGAAAAATGCGCATTTACTATTAATCACTGGATGAATGCAAATAAATTAAGAATGAACACATCAAAAACTGAGTTTATTCTCTTTGGCAGTCTAAAACAACTCCAGAAAATCCATACAAATGAAATAAACTTCGCAGGGGACATAATCCAGCGAGAGCCAACTATTCGGTACCTCGGTGCATTCCTTGACAAAACCCTTAGTTTCAAAAAACATGTATCAATGAAATGTCGTTCTGCCATGTTAAACTATTTAAGGATTAAAAGCATAAGAAAGCATAAGAAAGTATCTCACAAGACAGGCCGCAGAAATTCTCATTGTTTCCCTTGTTCTATCACACCTTGACTATTGTAACGTAATTCTGTATGGTGTGGCAGAGTGCGAAATCAACAAAATGCAACGAATACAGAATATGTGCGCCAAATTGGTTTTACAACGAAACAAGTTCGACAGTCCGAAGCAAGCGCTATATGAGTTGCCGATCAAAGCAAGGATACTCTTTAAACTACTTACGTTCATGTACAAGTGATGAGGCCCCGATTTACCTCACTGAACTTCTCACAAAACAGATTCCAAACATACAAGGCCTGCGGTCATGCGGCATTAACATGGCCTCATATGACGTTCCGTTCAATAAGCGAAAGACATTTAGTGACAGGAGCTTCAGTACAGCTGGGCCAAGACTTTGGAATTCCTTGCCTGAGGATCTTAGACAATCGAATTTCTTAGAATCTTTTAAGAAGAATTTAAAAACTTACCTTTTCCGTGATTTTTATGCACTTTTCTGAGATTATGTATTTTAATCGAAATACCGTTTACGGTTCAATGTTTAAAATAACCCCGATCGTTTCTCTTTAACCAGGTTTATAATTGGTTTATTATTTATATATGGTTTAACTTGTTTTATTTTCAGCTTATTGTAAAACTATGGTTCAATGTTTTATATAACCCCGATTGTATCTCTTTTACCGGGTTTATAATTCGTTTATTATTTATATATTGTTTAACTTGTTTTATTTTCAGCTTATTGTAAAACTATGGTTCAATGTTTTATATAACCCCGATTGCATCTCTTTTACCAGGTTTATAATTGGTCTATTATTTATATATTGTTTAACTTATTTTATTTTCAGCTTATTGTAAAACGCCATTGAATATGTATTTTCATAGTAATTGGCGTTTAAGCAAATAAACAAGTTTTAAGTTTCAAGTTTCAATGAAGTCATATTGGTTTATGTATAAGTTTTACATGCTTAATTTATTAAATGTATTCTGTCCTTAAATGAGGAAATGATACATGAGTTGTCTCTATATGAATTTACACGAAGATCACAATACATAATACTCGTTATAGGACAGGCTATGTTGTTTTCAGTTTGCAATAAAATATCAAATTATTTCCTTGTGAACATAGGTCATGATGACATATGTTAAATAATCTTCCGGATACCCTAATTGAAAATGACATAGAGCAGAAAAGAGGATTTGTGAAATCAATGATCCCACAGGGATTAGGCGACAACCGTATCGTGTAGATGTGGCTACGCGTAGTTCCGAGCAGAGCTCAATATATCGCTACCGTTCTTACAAACCACGTAATGATGATCGATACACATTCGTTTCATCCTCATGGTTTTAAATACGTGTTTCCTTTATACTTTCTTCTCTATACGATCTCTAAACGATATATAAACTGTAAAACTTCAGATTGTTAATAACAAAAATGTATAAACAGACTCGTTTGCCAATGAGAGTACATGTGAATGAAGTGGTTGCCGTAAGGGATAAAACCGTATATCAACCTTAACATAATCAACCAAGGAATTCCCTAAACAAACGATTACTGGTCTCTTACCATACCATGTTGTCGATAACTATTATTGGTTTTCGCGTCATTATTTGTTTATAGATACACAATGAAGACATAGTGCATACTATCCTTACGCATTTTTCATATTTAACGCAAATACATAACACGCCCTTACTACACTGTCTCTTACATTTAAGTAACGAGCACAACGAAATAAAACATACACTTGCAGCTTGGGATAGTAATTAATATATTTGCGTAATGAAATTCATAAATCACGTTTAGATAATGTTTTACTCAATTCTGAAGGCTAAATATTTAACCGGTTTAAATCCCCTTATGTATGTTAGCATGGAACGTTATAATACGGTGACCCCATATTTAGTTAATCAGTTGTTTATCGCTGTGGGAGCAAGCCAAGGGTTTTCAATAAATTACATTATCATTTTAAGGGATTATTGCCGGTCTAAGTGTGTGGTTCGGATAGCATGTAATCCAGTGTACGCTTCAATGCTTTGTATAACTTTTTCAATGATGTAACCTTAAATGTATGCAAATTTAAATAGTACTACAGTAAAAGATTATTTTGGCATGTTTCCTTTGTTGTTTGTCGTATATTATCTGGCGGTTACGTGTTTTTCCGTTCTGGTAATGCAGCTGGAGTTTCATCACAACTAAACGAGGATATAATGCAAATTAGGGGGGAATAAGGTCTTCTATAATTTATCTGTAGCCTTTCTTTAGGCTACCTTTTTAAGTTGTAATTTTCTTTCAAGTTGAATTCCCTGTCCCAGTGTGACCAGCAGGCTATTTATTGAAGGTCCAGATTAAATTCATAAGGCACTGAAGCTTGTCATCCTTTCTGAGCGTTATTTTATAATCCAGAGTATATTGTTTTTTTTCCGAGTTGTAAATTGTATTTGCATCGACACCTTTCAAATTCAGGTATATTGTTATTTCGGAATAACTGGAGAAGAAAACAAACATCATTTGGTTCCGCAAATATAACCGATAAAAAGGTGGTTTATCGATTATTATCATTAGTCCGTCCTTTCCCATTGATCCGGCAGTGCCATAAGTACGATTGAAAAAATCGGCTAGAAATGCACAATAGTTGATGTTTTACCATTTTAAGGACTTAAATTTGTTTGCAAGTTGGTTTTAACTTATTTAATTTAGTTCGATTGCACCGAAAGCCTTCGGCTTATAGAAACGCTCTCGAGTCCGTTTTCTGGATAAGATCTAGATAACGCTCCCCGAGTGAGTATCGAACCCGTGACCTCCCGATCACTAGGTGGACATCTTTTCCATAACGCCACTGCGAACGGCAAAAGTGTTTGCAGTTTAATTACAATCATTACGACAATATTTCATCTGTGTTCTGAATTTGAAAGGAAAGTAGGTCATGTGGACTTTAGACATCTCATGTGCTTATTTTCATCACATTCACCGGTCGCCGTGGCCTAGTGGATAAGGCGTCCGCTTCGGGATCGGGAGGTCAAAGGTTCGAGCCCCATGGGGAGCGTTTATCAAAGAATGGATGTTTGTCATGGGACTTTTTTCCGATATGGCCGGCTCGTGAGCCGCGAGCGTTAAAAATGAATGGTTACCGACTTCTGTCCGCCTGGCGCCTGGCATAGTGATAGGGGTTGGGAGGTACATGGTATACACGCAAAAAGTGTCTCAGAAGCCATAATTGGCTGGCCCTTTCAATAGGGGTGACACTATAATAAAAAAGACCTGAACACTAATATGTTTAACATTTAATTGTGGGTTCAACAAAAATAAAATGTTATTTAAGTCAATATT
>NC_068363.1:64690483-64737983 GCF_020536995.1 Dreissena polymorpha
GGAACTTACAGATTTTGCTGCCTGTATTTGTTTACATGTGCTTCCGCCATTAGCGGGCTAGTTTTGTTTATAACGAGTCACGTGATGTATAGATTGTGGGGGTTTTCTCAAAGTCGATTTTACCTGTCAAAACAGTCAAAAAGTAAACAGTGATTGTCATTGCCATCATGTAAGAGTTAAAAACTTATATAATGGTATCTAAAGAAAGATTCTGGGCATAATTATTAAGACAAAACTAATGAAATATTATGCTTGTTTATTTAAACAGATATATAATGTCAATAAAATATTCAAAGGTCAACAAAATATTGGTCTGTATAGATACATATATTTATATACCGAGAATAAAGATTACTACTTGTATTCAATAGAAAAAATACCAAAACAAAGCGACTGAAATTAACATTTTAAATGCTTAGCTTAATCAATACTGACTAGATTAAACAGAGATCACACATATCTATATCCTGAGGTCAAAGATTACTTCTTGTAATCAACATACAAAATAAAAGAAATAATAAAAAAATAAAGAAATAAGTGATTGGAACTTACATTATTTGCCAATCAAAACTTACCAGGTAATCAACAGAGATCAAAGATTACTGCTTGTAATTTAAAACACATGCAAAGAAATACTCGGAGTGGCTACAGCAGAACAAGTTCCATGGCCGTCCCTTCAGGGATACTTTTGAGCAGTTCTGAAAGTTTATTATATTGTGCCTCAATATCAGAATGTGTGATAATGTAATTACATGGAAGCACTACACCCCCTCCTTCTTCCTTTAGTGCAGGCCAAGGAGGAAAGCTTGGGACAGGTTCTCCAGTCACCACTGCTACAATGCGTCCACTCTCCATTAAAGGCCGGAAGAATCCTGCCAAATTCCTTGGGACATGGCCAATGGGTAGACCGGCCACATCTTGAAGTTTTAGCTGCCTCTTTTCATCCGTAATAAGTGAATGCATATGGTCTGGAAAAGTATCTAATTCTGGTAACCATACCAAACTGGCACACTCATCATGAATGTTAGTGTATTCTGGCTGGACTAGTAACTGAGTAGGGGGTGTGGTATTGGGTGGTCTTATTTGGAAAAAAATGGTATCCCTTAATAACAGAGTTTCTTAATACCATTTCCTTTTTTGTTGGTGCCAAAACCATGGAATCATCTGGTTTCTGTAATGAAATGGACAAATTTATAGAGCAAACCATACATACAATATTATGCATATTTACATAGTTGTTATGACAGTGCACTAATACAAGTTATTAAAATATGTACATGGCTAGCCACTTGTACTTTTGATATTTTACATGTAATATTTTAGTATGGTTTAATTATTCTTACTTTAGTGCATAACTATTATATGTTTTCTAAAGAGAATGAAATATAGTCAATGGCATGTATGAATTTGTGTTTTATAATTATCATGTCTAATTTTAATGTACTTTCATTTTGAAAACATGATTATCTCTTCGAAAGTATCTGGACAGTTGATTTTTTTTTAATCAGCCATCATTTTATTATCACTAACTATAGATTATGATGGACTGCTTATTACTTCTAAACGCAATCTGGACAGGTGAAAGGCTCATCTTCATCCACCGTTCCGTTAGGCAACCTGCATGTACCCATCCGTCACATTGGTCGCACTGTATCCATAGTTGATTTTCACCTGATGTGATATCTTCCACCCATGTGGTTAGACAAGCTTTACAGAAGTCCTTCGACATACTTGATCCTGTTGTTTCTTCTTGGGGAACAACATTTTCCACTTTTCTTTTTAAGCACCCTTTACCTTTCAAGGGTCCTTTACCTTTCTTAGGATTTGCAGCTGAGCTCCCTTTCTTTTTTTCATTTTTCTTAGAGATTTGGGCTTGTTTTTTCAGGTACGACGCTTTTGCCTTAATCTCTCTTTTTGTAAATTTGGTAATTTTTTCTAACTGCTTCAGTGACATTGTACGAATACTTTCTGTTGAGGTCAGATTGTCTGGCAAAGTGTTCAACAGTGTTTTCCGGACTGGTTTCAATGTTTCTGGAGCTTTAGGGTAAACAAGAGCTTCTCTTAATACAGGTGAAACCAGACAGGATGAAGTGGATGGCGGTGTGGACAGAAGTGACACGATGTCAGGTGTTACAACTGATGACGTCTGTGTGGCTTGGAATGCAGCATCTGCTAGCATGTGCAGTCCAGTATGATGACCAGATGAACTACTCCCTTGTAAAGTTGATGGGGGTTCAGCTGTCTTGTGCACTTTACTGTGCAGTTTCTTATAGACCTCAAAACAGGGTGACTGCGTTTCAATGTCATAGTTTTCCTCTATTCTTGTCCTGTACTTCTTTAGAACTGGTGTGGACAAAGTCTCTTCAAATACCTCTAGAGCACCCTTTGCCTTTTGTTGACCAGGCGAACATTCCATGGGCATGACTTGTGACACTCTTCCAGAAGTTGACGGTTGTTCTTCTGGTTTGGAAGTGAAGAACGTTCTTCCAGGTTTCAGGATTTCATCAGCTATAACAGATGCATCTACCGGGTATATACCAGAGGATCGGAATGCATTAATGACTTTTAGCGGTTTGTAGAAATTGAGAAATGCCTCTGTCAATTTCTCGGCAAACACCTCCTTGCCAATCGATCTTCCAGGATTTTCCCTACTGTACTTTCTTGCAACCAAATGCCACTTTGATTTCAATGGCCCGAAGACGCCTTTGTCCATCGGCTGCATCAGGTGGGTGGCATTAGGCACGATCCTGTACAACTCTATCCCCTTGCTCTTTGCATCCATGAACACTTTGTGATCAACATGACTACTGACACTGTCTAGCATCAAGACAACAGGACGATCAGTTCTAGCATGCTTATCAAAATGGTCAATGAATTTTCCAAATGTGACAGCATCCATCCAACCTTTCTTGGTGTAAGCGATGGCTGATCCCTCAGTAGCTCCATTCAATGGATTGTACAACCTTGGTTTAGGTTCTGAAAATACTAAAAATGGTGGCATTATCTGTCCATTAGCACAACCACAGTACATAACTGTAAGTCTTTCTTTCCCTGCAGTTATGTGGGGCACTGACAAATCTCTCCGAGCAGGACCAATTACCCTTGATTTGTTACTTCCCATATTGAAACCAGTTTCATCTGCATTCCATATACGAGAAGGCTTATCAATGCACTCTTTGTTCACCAGGAAGTTTCTAAATTTCAAATACCAATTGTCAGTGACATCCTTGGTAACTTTTGAGCGCTTCAGCTCAAGTGGAGTTTCTGTGCGAATGTCTATGATATGTGAGTTCCTATTCATGAAAACAATGTACCAACTGTAACCTGGTCTACCATCAGGGAAAGGCGTTTTCCTTTTCTCCCGTTTTACTACGTCCTGAACAAAATCCAGGAATTCACATGTTCTGAGGCCCATGCCTCTCTGCGCCATCTCACTTAACCATGAGGCCATATTCTCCTCCTCTTCTTTAGTGAAAACAGTAGCTGGACCTTTCACCTTATCTATGTCAGTTTCACCAGAATATCTCCTCTGTAAAAAGCTATATGATAGATTGTATTCACGGGCAGCTTTTCTTAAAGACATACTTTCATTACATACGCTATAAAGGGCTCTCCGTACAGCCATCGTCTTCCTCGGACTCATCCGCTTCCCTTTCAGTTTTGTATTTATTGGATACTGCCTTTGCAGATTTCTGTGCAGGGCTGGAGTGCACATGTTGGACAACCTTCTTTTTCTTACAAGGCATCTGAAACCAGAATAAAAACAAGATGTGTTTGTGAAACAATATGTCCCCAATATATTTGACCTTTGACCATGAAGGATGACCTTGACCTTTCAAACTCAAAATGTGGAGTTCCATGCATGAGAAGTTGTTATGAATCTATAGTGTACATTAAATGAGCGATTTTGACCCATATCTTTGACCTTGAAGGATGACCTTGACCTTTCACCGCTCAAAATGTGCAGCTCCATGAGATACACATGCATGCCAGATATGAAGTTGTTATCTTCAATATTGCAAAAGTTATGGCAAATGTTAAAGCTTGACGAAAACCAACAAATCAACAGACAGGGCAAAAACAATATGAGCCCCAGTATAGACTTGGGGGGGGGAATAATAACATTCAATTCATATCAAGAGGTTTGAAACAAACATTCCTATTTTGAGCTTTCCATCTCATGGACCTACAAGACACAAGAAACTTTATTTAACTTTTTTTATAAACAATTAACAATAGCTATCAAAGCCTTTTACAGTTTAAACAATGTGTAATTTGCAATAAAATGTGTCTATGAAAGTCATATATGCCAGAAAATGTCAAAATGTAACGTTGTGAAATCTATATGAAATGCAGAACAGCTCTAATAAGTAGTGTTCAACCTACTTTCTGTAATTCAAACATTTGTGAGACGACTCCTCACCTGATGAAACTGACGATTCGCTAAGGGCAAAATTAGGTCAATTTACTTTCATGTCAGCAGGCCATTAAACAAGCAACTGATCAGGGAAATAATATGATGGAGGAAAGTGCATACCTTGACCCTGCTTTTAAGCAACAATTTTATTGTTCGCTGAAAATCACCGCCAGGAAACACGAGGTGAACTTCGGCCTTTCAATTTAAAACGAGGCTCTGAATCTGGATCAAAAAGACGCCGTGTTTGCATTTCATCTACGAAGATCAATACACGTTAATTGACAACAACCATTTTTAGTCTTCAAAAGTCAAAATGAGAGACCTCAACGACTGATGAATTATGATTTTAAAAGGCATGCATTAAAAAAAATTCCATTCTGTTGAATATTGTCTGATTCGTTAAGGGCTACGATTCGTTATCGGCGAGTTGACTGTATTGTACTTTTATCCAGTAGCTGGACGCACATTTAATCTTGAGTTGAAAAAAAACTTGTTTCATTTTGTAATTTGTTGTGTTTATTTATAGTGTTGAAAAAGCATATATTTGCCTTATCCTGTTAAATTACTGTATAACTTTGGTCACTTATTGACAAGCGCGACTACAAATGTGTGTCTACTGATCATATCTAGATTTGTAAAGAAGAAAGCTGTTTCCTTAACATAACATAATTAAAAAAAAACAAAAACAATCTGATACACCCAGCATCACATTTTGTCAACCGACACAAGGCAGCTAGCGGATGTCCTGATGGAGAGCAGTTGCTTCAGGATGGCAAATTATTCCATTGCGGTATACAGCGATGCGAAGATACGCTTAAAATGTTATTTTTTTCAAATTTAATTTTAAAAAAATGTTTCGTTATCTATCTTAAGCATCGACCTATTGGGTCGTTTAGAAATCGTCACTACTTGATAAATGTAGTATATCAGCAGTGCAATCTATATTATATTAACGTTTTATTCGATTGATGTTGACATCAATATTTAATATAATTGTATTTGTAATTTGAATATATACTATATAATATCACTGCCGTATTCACATTGTGAATCAAAGATGTATTGATTCCTGCAATCAGTCATAAACAGTAGGTTACTTATTTATCTAAACGTTTGTATAAAGTTTGAGTAGTAAAATAAAACACCAAACGGTGTCAACACACAGAGCATTGAGAACAATGAAATATTCACGAGCTTCTAAAATATCAAATTCTGTATAAAATAACAAACTTTAAGAAAGAATTGTAACATTGATTCGACATGTCATCGAAATACAGTTGTATACGCTGAGGAACCCTACATACAGACACAAATGAATAGTATACCTTTAGCAGAGTTGGTAATCACGTGACAAAAAGATGGTGACTTCCATGCCGAGACAACAATTGTTCGCCATGCTGGACCCACTATTACTTTTATACATTGTCAAATTGCGGATTACTTTCAAGCCATATTGGCAAAAAGTGATAAGCGTTTATATCGTATAAATAATAGATATATATCTCGACTTTACTCGCTGCAAAATTTCTTAGTGGATCACACCATTGCAGCTCCCGGAAAGACAATTCGCAACGAGTAAAGTTTGTCATGTTATAACCCCCTTTGTAAAGATACTTTTTTTGAAGTTTTGTTATTTCGGATTGTTAAGTTAATGTACGCACTATATATAAACAGCATATAATTCGTCAGATAAAAGGTTCCACAAACTACTGGGTAGTTATAATCGATCTATATACTACAAAAACACAATGATAAAACCTCTGAACTTGGCCCACATCGGGATCTTTTAGATAGTTTAGGATATCTTAATGTTTATGTCGTGTGATTAATGTTATTCATGAAATGATATTTCTATTTCCGCGTTTAGAACTTATTATTTCATATATATATTCCTTGCCTGGTGATTTGATGATATTAATTAAAAAGCAACGATCCTGCCAAGGCAGTTCAATTTTATTTCTGTAAGTAAGACAAAAATATTATAATATATTAAAATAATGTACATGTGAATCTAAATGCAAAGTTTATAATTGCATGTCATATAGCGTTTGGAATAAAAACGAACTTCTACACTTATTTTCAGAAAAATAGGATTTCAGTTACTAACAATATTAAGCATATTTTAATATTTGTTATCTTATATCAGTTTGCGGTCCGGTTATTATAAATTCTACGTAATTCTTTACATACCGAATAATCCTGTAGAGTTAACAATATAATGTTATTAATTATAACAATAAAATCCAAATACAACTAACATCAGTTACTAACTATAAATTACCGTACTAAGTAAAATAATACATACGACAAAATGAATATCCAAAATGTAAATAATTACAAGTCAAGTCAATTTTACAATAACAATTGCAAGAACCATACCTGTAAGAAAACAATTAAATACGGCTTGCGCGCAGCTTAAATACTGATAATAGGGACTGGGTGTAACTTCGATCGTGATAGATCGGCTATCTCCGGATTTTGTGTAAGATAGTTTTCCACAAAAGTGCTAACTAGTATTAATCGATTTTTCATTTTTTGGCAAGTTCCTAGGTATATTTTGCTGCCGAATCAGCGACCAATTAAATGGTATTTACAGATTTTTCTAATTCCTATGTGCTTATTCAGTGACCTGCGATCAGTTGTACGTACTGTTCTTTCACCCTGATTGATATTCTTGAAACTGGGGATATATGTTTTGCTAAACCGAATACTCTTATATTTCTAGGTCTTTAACCTCAACCGAAATATATGTTGTGTTTCATATTTCGTTTTTGTTAATAAGAATTTGCTTACGAAGTATTTTTTTGCTAGAGGTAAAGACAGTTGTAAGAACATGTACTTATTTCTTTTGTTTACTTGGTAACCATTTGCTATTCTAATAGGACTGTGGTATGTGATAATTATATCTCATATACAATAAAATGATAATTATATTTAATATAAAAATAAAATTAACAATTAATGGAAATATATTAATCCATGAAGACCGTTTTCTGTTTTTAAAGGATTGCATATTATTTGAATATAGGACTCATAAAACAATCATAAACGACAAACATACACAACAACTAGTATATTTCGTTCTATTTGTGGGTGTCGCTTTGTGATGTAAATGATATTACCGATGATCCAAATGAACACAAACACACACGCGGTAAGGCTTCATCTGACCTAGAGTGAGTAGTAAACGTTTGGAAGTTAAGCTGCACGTCATATGATGCCGATGTTTATAATTGAATAGACTCATATTAAATATAATAAACACTAACAAAACATTCAACTGTGGTTTATTTAGCTTAACATAATATGGAAAGTATTATACAAAACGATTTAAATGTTGATGGTGTATGTATAAAAGTACGTTACGTAATGAGTGTAGTGCATAATATGTATTTACAATAGGTACAGAGAATTAATCTTGGCAAAAGTACTTTAAAAAAAGTCTCTGTACATCGCATTTGTCAATGTCATACATTATGCTGTGCCATACTTATAAATTAAAATGATTCATTCATGAAAAGTTCAAAGAGATGTTGCTTATTTACAAATAGATGTTTATGTATGTTAACTGATATCTCACATGTTGACGTTTCTGCAAGACAAATATTATTTACCCTTGTGGGTATTAGGCCGACACGTGTGTTTAGAATCATTACTATATTGAAGCTAATTTCTCGGCATCTTTCTGCAGTATATTGCCAAATAAAATTTTGGCTTAGTCTTTAATTGTTTTTTCTAAATGCACGAAAGTTAGTTGCAATAGAGATTTAACAATGTCAAGTATGTATACCAACGAACCGGTATTGTAAACATCAAAGCCCATCAGAAATGTCCACCACTACATAGGCAACAACGTCGACTAAAATTGCAATAGCTTCTTGGAAAATCGCGGCATACACACCAACAACAATCAAGATGACAGCTTTAAGTTTTACCAATCGTGATATACAAACAAGCATATTGCAAACAAACATTGATTGCACCGTTTAACACGCCCCTTAAAAATCGTTTAAAACTGGCAAGTATACTTTAACTAATTTAATTGGGTTATTTAAATCGAAGATGACAAAAGTGTCTCTTCCTCTTATGGTGTTTCCATAGCGGTTGTCGTAGTTGAAGTCGCCGTTGCTGTTGTGTACAACAGTATTGTAATTGTCAAGCTGACTTTTAGAATAGAAAATAAGTTTGATGATGAATAGAGCTGATTTGTGTACTCAGAGAGACAATACTCGACGAAACACTCAAATATATACATACTATATACTACTGGAAATTAAATGAAAATGCAACTTATAAAAACACACAAAAGTGACACACGCAGGACTTGTGATGTGGGTTTTGTGGATGTTTAAAGCTCTAGCAAAATGTTTGATCACTAAATTTGATGGATGAAACTCATAGCAAGGATTAAATAGGAACCAATGTTAATACCTGAATTTACGTACTTTGCATAAACTTTGAATACTTGTAGTTGAAATTACTGCTATATTTGTATTGAACCTTACGTTTAAATATAATTCATGGTCACAAGAAACACACATTTTTAATTGTATTCAAACTCATAATATTTTGTATAAATGATATAACTTTTGTAACATAATAGCATGAATTTTATATGTTTTTTTAAAGTGTGAAATAAACAATATATAGCTGAAGCCATTTAATGGATTTTAAGAATTATCATTACAATCATCAGCATCGATTTTGATACCTTAGACATCTAAGCGAGCAACATAAAAGACCAAGATGTGTTGATAGTTTTTATTTTAATATGATTATAAAGCTTAGTTCTATAGAACAAAAGAACTGAATGCAAACACAGCGAAACCTTTCAGAAGAAAATGAGAAATACTATCAAATTGAGTACATGTGATAAGTAGAATAAAAAACTGCACTCTTATTCCAGGAATTCGACGCCTTATTATGTGGTGATGAACACTGTTCTTTACATTCTTTGTAATATTAAACATATACAATTAAAAGGTACAGCACTACTGTAAATACATATACACGTAATATGTATTTTCCACACACGGATTTTCCGTATTTAATGAGTCATGTTATAAGTACAATACAAAACTGCACTCTTATTCCGGGCGTTCGACGCCTTATTATGTGGTGATGAACAATGTTCTTTACATTCTTTGGAATATTTAACATATACAATTTAAAAGTACAGCACTACTGTAAATACATACACACGTAATATGTATTTTCCAAACACGGATTTTCAGTATTTAAGTATCTGAATTTGTAACAAAAACACTGCACATAAGCAGAACATATTTATTGTACGAACGGTCTGTTGCATGTCACTTGCAAGTTACATTTTGCGGCTTAATACAATTAATAATAATTATTACTACAAAAACATTCTCAGAATATAAAATAGTGTTCAAATTTGCTTATCTGGTATTTATTTATTTGTGACCTATTGTCTAGGCGTTACAGGACAAAGTAAATTAACACTCAACATGAACCGCATGTGCTATTACATGTGAGCGGTAGTTGCTAAATATTCGTGGTTTAAATAAGACTTCTAATGAACATAAATTAATATAAAATGCTTTAATAAACTTTGAAAATGGCTGTTCATTACCAATGTGAATAAATATATATTTTGTGTCAAATAATGCAAGTGTCTAAAAGAAACAGAAATGTCTACCAGAAATATTTCTTTTCCAAATGTTCATTTGACCTCTAAGTGTGACCTAGACCTTTGAAAAAAAAGTTACACTTCATCTCATAATGGTTACCATTTGTGCACACTTTTTTCACAATCCATCAACATATAGAAAGGATATTGCTAAGATAGAAACTTCTAATTTTTAAAGATGGAAAGGATATTGCTTCGATAGAAATTTACCAATCTCTAAGGATGACCTTTACCTTTGAGGTGAATAGACGGGTTGTCTGGGAAAACTGTGTATTATTCTGCTTTATATTGTTGCAAAGACATTTGAACATTATTCGATGCAAGGCAAAAGTTTATCTGAGACAGGAATGTCACGTATTGCAGTGTTATTTTCTGATTTTACATCTGATTCTAAGAGTGGCATTGCCCTATCATATAGGAAGATGGATTTCACACGCACAATGGTGTCTTTTGTTGGTTAACATTTGTGCAAAGTTCTTTAACAGGCGCAGTGGGACTTTTATGTGATGACTTCTTCACAGATGCGCATAAAAATATAATTGCGTACAGTTTTAGAGTTTACAATTTACTTTCTGAAAACACTGAAACAAAATCTTGTGTCTAGTTATGCCATATTAATTCTGTATGCCCACGTAATATATAAAACCATATATGTGAATTATATATATAAGTTTTCCAAACATATAGTGTATACAATATATATACTACAATATTAGTACACCAAACATTATTATTTTAACATAAACATTGAACATATACGTTGAGTACTCATTCTGCTATACAATAAAGAAGTCTTATATTCATTCCATAGTATAATGATTTGTGTGGTATGATATATCTGGAAATATTTTAAGCTAATCATTTTTAAAGCTGCATGTTTATATGTAAAATTTGTAAATGAGGTGTTGTTCATCTATAAAATACAGACCCTGAGTATTCTTATATAGAATACGGAAACGTTTGACCGTCCTATAAATATATCTGTGTCAGTTAAAATGTGAATATCATTGTGTGGATTTTATTATAACACTGCTAACAACATGTTCATATATTGATGATACGAAAAAAAATATGTTCGTATCATCAGAAACAAAACAATATAAATATGTTCAACGAATCATCATTAACGGTGCAATGGTGATATAGGTACGTAGTAAACAAAATCCAATAATGTGTGTAACATATATTTAAATGTGTTTTCTTTATTTACATGTATGCCATAATTTACAAATAACTAAACGATCTAAGACAGTATAATTAAGTTGTACCATGTATTCTCAAAAGTATTGGTTACATTTACAAATTATTGCTATCATTAATTTATAAATAATTTGAATAATTTGTTCTAACATACTTTTCTTGGTTTTGTTCAATAAATAATTTAAAACATTTGATTGTCTTATTGTCTCAAACTATGGCTGTAAAGTACAGGCAGCAAAAACATTCTTTTTGTAAAAATATTGAATATACATGGAATCCATTTCAAGAACTGACACATATGACTATTCAACACATGTCATTTTTAAGTATCAATTCGGCTAGTTAAAATTCTTGGCACTGCTACCACTGCCGAAGAAATGGTGAGACGAATTCGTAACTGATATGCATCCCTCAGATGGTGCTAAATACAGACCAGAGAGCTCGCTGCTTTGAGGCATTTATTTCCTATCAGAGGGAAGAGGAGGCGCATCAGTGGTTGGGCAGTCACTGATACAATTGATCGTGTTGTATATGTTGTTCACGTCCTGTAGAGTTTTGCAGTATGTGTTTTCATTCATCATATCGGAGGGTAGAGGAGGCGCATCAGTGGTTGGGCAGTCACTGATACAACTGACCGTGTCGTTTATATTGTTCACGTCCTGTAGTGTTTTGCAGTATGTGTTTTCATTCATCCTATCAGATGGTAGAGGCGGCGCATCAGTAGTTGGGCAATCACTGATACAATTGATCGTGTCGTATATGTTGTTCACGTACTGAAGTGTTTTGCAGAATGTGTTTTCATTCATCCAATCAGAGGGTAGATGAGGCGCATCAGTGGCTGGGCAGTCACTGATACAATTGACCGTGTCGTTTATGTTGTTCACGTTCTGTAGTGTTTTGCAGTTTGTGTTTTCATTCATCCTATCAGAGGGTAGAGGAGGCGCATCAGTGGTTGGACAGTCACTGATACAATTGATCGTGTCGTATATGTTGTTCACGTCCGGTAGTGTACTGTATGTGTTTTCATTCCTCTGAAAATAAGGATAATACATGTACTCTTCGGTCATACGAAACCGTTATATCAATGAATTGCAAACGCAAGAGAACACACATAGAAAATTGTGCTTGTTCAAAGTTTTCTTAAGATCAGCAAAGAGAAATGTTAAGGCGAAACATTGAACTATGTTAAAAATCCATTCAAAATGTATTTGCCAACACAAAACATTTTGTGTCTACCGAGTAATGAGATACGCCTCCGAGATTTCCCGGCACTAAGTATGGCCGTTCGCTTTGCGTTTGGAAGGTTACGGCTCCTTCCTCATGCACGGCATCCTGATCGAACCTGACGTTGGCGAGGCCACTCTGTGGATAATGATCGTACGGTACACCAGCTTTTGCATGTCTTCTGCATCTAAATCATGAATTTTAGAAGGGCATATCTGATGGTCAGTAAACAAACATGTACTTTAACGTTAAAGTTTAATCGTGTTTATACGAGGAACATACATGAACCTGTTTGTCGTAAAAAAGCATAGTAATACAATGATAACACAATTATATTAACGCTGACTATATGGAGCTACATACCAGCTGTTCATGGTACATCGCATTCCCATTATAGTTCGTTATTACCTTGTGGTTTAGCTTTCAGACAAACAAATAAGATTGAAGGGTTAACTGGTTGGTTTTGACAAAAAATAACATGCAAGGAAGTCGTTTCGTTGATATGTTCGTTTTCAACCATTGAAATCGCAATTGCGTTTTTCTGGCTAACAAGACAAACACATACTATGAACTGGTTTACGATACCATTTCAATATACGGTAAACATACTTTATTAATACGACGACAATAATGACCATAGCTAACGTTCCACCAGCTCCTGCTCCAATGTACATGATTTTGGAGGAAGAAGCTTTATCGTCGTTGCTTTTATTTGATTGGATTCCAGGAGATGTCGTATTGGAAGTCGTGAAAGTTGTCATTTAAGAACTTGATGAGGTTGTTGTTATAGCTGCAACACAAATAAATTACATTACACCATTAAACATAATATATCGTTAAAAATATCAATACGGGGTGCAAGAATTACTTGACACTTGACTTTTAATTGGTAATATAAATCACAGTATTAAACAAGTTCATTAGAGTGAAACTGTCACACTTTTCTTAGAGTCCTTGACGTATTTTTGTTTCAAAAAGGTTGGTGATCTTGAAGGAATCCTTCTCGTGAAAGTCTTCTCCATACTTAAAACATATGGAAAGGAAACTTACTATTATCACTATCCTATACACGCTAAATACGTGCATAAACGTAAGCTAAGCAAGATAAACGTAACATTTAAGTCATACCACTAGGGCACGTTTTTCCATCCGGAAGCAAATGCTCTCCGTCAGGGTACCCACACGTGAAGCTATTCGGTGTTGGATGACAGAACGTGCTGCAGTTTTTTCGTCTATTATTACTGCTGCATTGTGACTGGACTATAATTTTCATAAAGTTATGATATTATCCGAAATTGATTATGTTTGTAGATATTAAATATCTTAGTTGTAATGTGACATACATTGCACTGTGATAAATTCGTTCCGCTCGTGGTCAATGTTCATCCGAAAATTGAGTATAGCCCATATCTATACATTTGAACGGAATGGTTAACAAATCCGCATAATAGCTAATTCGTTTAAAATGTATAATACATGGTAAACAAGGTTATTCAATGAAGACCAACACAAATCATATTCGTCATGTATGTGTGTGAAAGAACATCTTTATAAAACGTCTTATTATGATAATGACACAAACAAACTAATATCGACCCTGCTATTTGTAAATTAGTTGATCGTAGGTAAATAAATACAATGGATTTTATACACATTCGTTTTATTTTATTTAAAAATCCAATTCATGCCGTTTTGTACGTTCAATATATATTTAAGATAATCTTACCATTTGTTGAGAGAAAGGTTAAAGAGTACAAAGAAATGGAATCCAATCTGCCGAGTTTTGCATTGTTTTGCATAACGATGTCGTTTGAGTTAGTTTTGTGCAATTTAGTTATGTACCTGAAAACAGATGATTGCAATACATTTTTGCAAAGCAAGGTACATTTAAAAATCATTTGAATAAAGAGTATTGTGAAAAATATAATTCACATTAATTAATACCGTGTACAATAACATATTGATATATCCAAGTAAATGTATTAGTGGTATTGCTTTCATTTTGCTAAAACCTAATCAATAATATATATATATATATATATATATATATATATATATATATTAATATATATCTATATATTATATATATATATATATATATATATATATATATATATATATATATATATATATATATATATATATATATATATATATATATATATATATATATATATATATATATAACAGAACAGAATCGTTTATTCATACTTAAGCATCATCGTCATTTACAATCGTATACAATAACAGCATGAAGTAAATACAAAAAATATAATCATTTCGAAGAAAGATCATTTTACAATAGAAGGAGTAAACATGTTATCGTGTTTTCGTGAGAATGTTATAGCATAATTTCAAACGTAGTTTTATAATTGCAGCACTCATTATAATATTCTGCATCGAGTTTATTAGTGAATAGGATTTTTATTTAAAACTTCATGTGGAAGATATTATCCCCTTTTTTTTAATGCATTCAAACCTTTCAGTCTTTTTAACAAAAAAAACATTAATTTGAAGTCATATGATGGGCATATATATCCGCATAAATCCAACTTAATATTTAAATGTTATTTTCATTCGTAGTCAAATGAAATTTATAAATATGGGATAGGAATGCTGATAATTTGAAAGCTGTTTGTAATGAGAATAATACCTCAAAATTTGTTACACTTACTTGTAGTTAAGTATTGTATATAAATAAATAAATAAATATATATATATATATTGTAAGTATATAAGTATATTTATATATTGTAAGTATATACAAAGGAACGTGAAAATTAATGTCAAACGTCATAAGATGAAGTATTTCGTAAATACTCTATAAAATTGCATAAACATAATAACCTTACTCTTTATTCCAATATAAAGAAGTGAAACTCTAGCTGCTGGAGCAGTGTAATAGAGATAGTTGCCGAGAAGTTTAATGTCCATGAGATGAGATCCAGTGTCACTAAAGTATTGAACACAAGTGTTCGGCTCATACCCACAACGGTAGATGATGTCTGTTTTGCCATCGCTAACGTATAATGCGCTTGCTGAAAACGACATTTAATTTGTCTGAAAAAAATTCTTCTATTTATCGTTTTACTAGAGAGATCTTTCTGTTATAGAAATTTACCCAAACAGATTTTTGTTCCATTAATTGCTAGATATGCTTGCCAAGTGAATTAAATGCGTATTTATTTCAAAATGAGTATGTGTTAATCAAGCCTTTACCAATTTAGGATATATTTTGTCGTTTAAAAAAGCACAAGGCTGATGCTAAACAAAATCTTACATTGGCATAGTATCTGTTGACACTTTCTGAAGATATTGTTTATCAAACATTATTAATGCTTATTAAAAAAGTGACAGTGTGGGCTTTAGGTACCGTGTAATATAAATGTAAACTACACTTGACGAGGCATTTTATGTCTGACCAATAGCAACTTTCTCTATGTGTTCATACATTTTCCATTCACGATATATATTCAATTTATACCAATTTAACGAGAAGACCATGAAAAGAAACTTATTACCATATTTCACAAGAAACTGTTCCAACTTAAATCTAAACATATATAATAGCAATATCGTTATATAAGCTTAGCTTCAAATAAACACGCATCCAATTTGAAGAATAAACAGAAAACATAAATGTGATACCCGATCTGTCAATGGCAATCCCGTTAGGCCATTCCATTGATGTAAACAGTGTTACAATGTTGGTGCCGTCTGTGTGGGCGCGTTTTAATACTGCAGGTGATGTACCAAAGTCGGTCCAAAACAGAAATCTAAATAGGAATTGGTAAAACCAATCGTGAACAGAAATTGTTTTATGTCTAAAAGAAGGAAACAATCTACATAAAACTGTCCACAACAATTGAATAAATATTTAAATGTAGTCGTAAAAATATTATAATTTGATGCTGAGTAGATAATTATCATTACATATGTTTCGCTTAAATGCCCATTAACATTTAACAAGATTCCACTTGTTCTTTTTTGTGTGGGACAATATATTTAGCACATATTCATGTACCAAGATAGTGTTTATTTGTCGTATCAATAGATATATTTGCAGGAAAGTATAATGGAATATATTGTGCCAAAAATATATAAACGAGCATTTGTATCGCGTTTTAAACATTAAGTTTAATTTATAGCCTATAATTGCACCGACAACATTTCAAAATGTAGTTTTTGTGAAATTATATGTGAAGATGTAGTACTATAAATTAATATAATGAAGATACGTCCCAGCTGTGTAATCGGATATTGTATACATGGATTTCTTAATATTAAATACATATATCTTGTAATTTCAATATACGACGCCAATATCCGAATTATTGTTTGCCGAAATACGTTTGGCTGATTCTATCTTCATTTAATTTTGTCAAAGGGGGTTGCAATTGTGTAGCTCATGTAAATATCAAACCAGGCGAAACATTTAATGAAAAGAATCTAATTACTTTGATCGTGTAGTCCTCTTGAATTTTAATTTAATAAGTATGCATACTTTGTGGTAAATTTTTCTTTTCAAGTGATTGTTTTTCGATAAATTGTAATTAAATGTAAGATTTGGCAAGCTTTCTACATATTTAAACCGCTTTTGGTTTCATTGACTGTTCTATGGCGGCGATAGCATATCTACATCCTATATCTTATGATATATTGATACTATATCTCATGTTTTATGTATTAAACTGTATTATAAAGCTAATTATTTAGTTGCCTTAACTACATGGCAAGCTTATGTAAGAAAAAGACCTTTATATTTTGAAGAAACTTCTCACAAATTGCTGTGTGTATAAATCATTACTTATGTTCTGTTTTGATACATGTGTGTGTTTATGTTTAGCCACCCTCTGTTAGGGTCAATTTCAACTGCTCTCGGTTTAACACCTCCCGAGATTAATTTTCTATGGTGACCATTAGGAGACACAACTCCGATTCCGGTGAAACCTGTTGGCAACTGACTTGTGTCCACAGCAGTGTAGTAAATGTTACCCGTACTGTAGTCAAGAGCCAGCCGGTCGGGGTGTGCGCGATACGCCCCTGTGGAGTAAGGGATAGACAAGTAATAGTTATTAACTGAGAAATATTTAATCGAATGAATGAGTGATGCAATAGTTGCAAAACATATAATTTGGTGTAAATCACAGCGACATGTTTTATGCGAAAAGAGCTGCAATTATAACAATTATTAATACTTTTGCATTATTATCTAAATTATAATCATCATGCATAGTTGAAAAGTACCGTAAATAGCTACACAGTATCTATTCATTCTCCGATTCAAAAAGGAAAGATCAGTTGCAATATGAAACTCAATGATTGAGTAGGCAAAATATAAATTAATGTATACATGCCAAGTATACGCACAGGATTTCAAAATCAATTAAATTTACTTAAAAACCTTTTAAAACATAGTAGAAAGAGAAAGCTGAAGGGAACAATGTTTTCGCAACTGGCAACGGTATGGAGAAGGAAATAAATAAATATTATTTTTCGTTTGTTTTTATATACCATTCGTTACGTCTGTTTTATACCTGTCAACGGTTTTAAACCGCATTGAATTACAGTTTCCGTTCCAATGTGGTAATCCTGATTAAGATTCTAAGATTCTTAAGTGTTTTTATTAATAAGATATAAAATTATAAACGCTTTACGTTTTCATAAGAGGAAACCAATTACGAAATAATTGTTTTGCGCAATAACAATATTTCAATTGTGTGTTACATATATCGAACTGGGAATACTGATGTGCACTGTAATACCATATAAGAGCAAGATTCTTGAAAGGAATATTAAATCTTAAGTCGGGTCGAAAACTGGCCAATACTTTAAATTCTTAAAACACTTTGCAGAAGCAACAGCTATGCAAACTAAATTCTGTTAAACACAAGATAAATACAGATAGTATTGTGTATTTTAGTTATGTACTTACCAACATCAATTAACACTGAATATCCCGTACCGTTGACATTTGCAGACTGAATATAATTCGATGCTTTATCGACCCAATAGATTCGGTTCGTAATTGAATTGTAAAGTACTCCAGTAGGGGCATCGACGGTCGCAATATCAAGTGCGTTTACAGACTCATTTATTAAAGAAACTTGATATATTTTGTCATGGGTCCAATCCGAAACATACATAAAATTGTCCGACAGTGGTTCTGCAATAACAAAGTGGAACACGTGGTTTTAAATGAGCATATAAATGGAACATAAACTAGTTCATCGTGTAATACTATAGTTTTATGCTAAATCATATGAGCAGTACTTATTTAAATTCGTTATGTCTGGAAATTCAGGAAATGGTTACACAAATATTTTACAAAGCTTTACATGTGTGCTATGTTAATCAATATCACGGGTTCTTTAAATTCCCTAACAAGTTAAAATATCAGACTCATTTAAAGGATAATTTCCGTTAGCTCCTGAACGGATTGGTAAGCAAATAGACGGGCAACTGATCAGGACACGTACCTGATGAGCATGTTTTCTTGTTGTTATCAAGAACGAAACCATAGCTACACTGACATATTCTGTTTCGACCAAGTGGAATACAAATGTGCTGACAGTCTCCATTATCATCATCGCAAGGACCTTTTAAAAAGACGAAAGTCCATAGCTGTTTTATCACCTGCTATATATTTTGAAATATTGTTAATGCAATAAGTAAAATACAAATATTACTTCACATAATGGCGTATATTTGATTAATTTAGAAACAACATAAGGTTTATTTGAAATGCTAAAATTTAAAAGAAAAGAAAGCAAAAAAAGGTTAATTATTTCCAAAGTCATTTACCGTTCTCTTCGGGCTGTTCGGTGATATCCAAAACACAAATATTTGATACACTAGCGTAAAAAGTGTTAGTTTTGCCTCCTGTATTTGTTAGGAGAGACACAACATCAATACTGATGTCTGCGTCAGAAACAAGAAGGTGATTCTGAAAATAAAAACTTGTGAGCAACACTCTGACAGTCTTTTATTTTAGACATAACTTCGACTACGTTCATTGGCAAACAACATGACCTAGGCCGAAACATACAATAATAAGTAAACATAACAATGAGTGATTAGTTTTACATAATAAATAAAGACCTTTACTCTATTTTCATATGTTGCATTGGTTTTTCATCACGATTAGTTGTTTCATCACAAGACTAATGTATAATTGTACCTCTTTAAATTAAGGCATGAGTAGAATATTATATATATATATATATATATATATATATATATATATATATATATATATATATATATATATATATAATAAAACGCTTTGATTAAATTTCCGTAGCTTTCGACCTCTCGGTCTTCTTCAGCGGCATTTATTTGTGAAGCATATCATTTAGCAGAAGTGATGTTATATTATTGAACGTTAAATTGCGCGCCAATTTTATTAATATTTTGTGTTTAGTCCATATGGTTTGAACGTCCTCAGTTTTGGCTTCCAAAGTTGTTCAATGGTCTTCCGATACCCGTCGAATCCATTTAATTTTTCGAGTCACATGACCCGGAAGTCCGCGACGCTGTGGCCGTTTGTGTAAAAGTGCTCGGCAACCGGCTCATTGTGTCGAGTCCGTATCCGAGACAGGTTAAGGAGATGTCACTGGTACAGAGTATCTCCCGTTTCCCCTACGTACACAAAGGTCTTACATCGTTCGCAGTGTACAGCGTAGACTACATTGGTGGATTTGCAGGTGACCTCGTTCCGCACATTGTAGCTTTTGTCGGTGGTGTCGCTGAACTTTTGGGCCTCCATTATGTACGGACAGATTGCGCACACCTGTGCCCCACAAGGTCCGCTCCTGTTTGGAACCCGGAAAAACATTCGGTTGTGTTTTTTATGAACCAATATGTCTTCCAAGTTGCAGTCCCTTCTGAATGCTGCTAACGGGGGTTCAGAAAATACGTTTTTCATACGATCGAAAGTGTGGAGTGTGGGCAGGTGTTTCCGGAGGATATGGCCGACATTTGGTAGCGCTCTGGAGAAAGTGATAACGAGCGGAACCCTGGAAGTACTTTTTGAAGACACCTTCGTACGCAGCAGATCTTCTCGCTTCTTGCTATCAACTTTCTTCAGTTTTGTCTCGACGAATCGGCCATTGTATCCTCGCTTCAGTAGTTGCTCTTTGATCGCATCTCTGTGTTTTTTGTAGTCCGTCTCTTCAGAACATATTCGTTTCAGCCTCACACCTAAGCCGTACGGAATAGCCTTCTTCGTAGACTCGGTATGCGACGAGTCTTTGTGTATGTAGAGGTGCCTATCTGTTGGTTTGGTGTATAAGTCTGAAACCAGCCTTCCTGTTCGAAATGACGTCATAGTGTCTAGGAATTCGAGCTGCTCTGTGGAGTAGCGGAGCTCGAGCTGTATTCGTGGATGGATTTTATTTGCAAACGCATGGAATGTCTTTAGTGCCTCCAAACTATGTGTCAACAAGCCCCAAACATCATCAACGATTTCAATATAACAATTTTAAAATAATTCAAAATAACAAAATTTCAATATAACGTTCAATAATATAACGTCACTTCAGTTAAATGATATGCTTCACAAATAAATGCCGCTGAAAAAGACCGAGAGGTCGAAAGACACGGCAAATTTAATCAAAGCGTTTTATTTTTTATAAACGGCTATAAGCGACTTTATGATATATACATATATATATATATATATATATATATATATATATATATATATATATATATATATATATATATATATATATTGTGGTCATTAAGACGCTCGTAATAGACACTTAGAAATTAAAATTACCTTGTAAGAATGCAGTTTTAGAGGCAAAATAGAGTAAGCAACTCCCACGTCTACTGCTGTCAGTTTTGTTCCATCTAACTGCACTGATTTTAAAGTGTTTCCGTCAATAAAATACAGTCTGTAAGTATCATTATATATTATAACGACGAATTACAAGACAAGGTATATAGTTGCAAATAGAATGGATTATTGTAACATCAAATTTGTGAATCATCAGTTTTTAGGTCTATCACAGACGATATAAACGATTTAAAAAAAATAGCAAAGCTTTGCAGTATTATTTTTGTTATATCAATACATGTCATTGAATATGCATTCTCAAACATGCATTTTTTTTAAATTTATGCACAAACCTTTGGGAAAATGCATCAACAGTAAGGTCTCGAGGTTCGGACAAGTCTAAAAAGCTTACAATCGTCTGAATATCTGCTTCATGGACATGAGCCTTCTTGATCTGATAGCTTCCTAATCTCCCATTTATCCATATCATTGTGCTAAAACAGGTACCAACTCTCATAGTTAAGAGTACAGAATAGTACAGATTCTTCTAAGCGTTGATGTTTTATAATATTTTATTTTCGAAACATACTTAGTTTGCCTACTTAATATTTCATTTTATTCAGTGTGTTTGTTTATTAGGTTGGTTTTTCTATTTAAGTGGGATATCATAGCCGATGATTCAACGTGATGCTATTTTTGCGTCGTTGAACGCATGCGTTTATCCGTGTATTACCTTACCTTAGAAACGGAATAATATTTAGAGCCTTTGGATTATCCAATCCGCTTGAAATGAGCGTATGTATGTTTGTAGTTGTTTGAGAGAAAACATTTATTTTCCCTGTTCCAGGTTGTTGTCCTTGGCACCAATACACGTTCTTGTCTCCCCAATCTACTGCGAGGCCTGATTGAAGTGTTAAACAATACTATTAAATCTAGTTTTTTAAATAATTGTTCGCTAGAAAAACATATTTTCCTAGAGGCTTGAAATGCTTTATTACTTTAAAGCATGTCTTTAAAATTTTAAGTTTCACATTCAATAACCAATTAAAATTTACTTTTAAATTTACAAACAACATTAATGCAGGCGTTTTCGGATTGTTTTTATAAACAATACCAGTCACGTTTTCCGTTGCTGATGTAATACGTTGTTTTGTATGAACTCCATCCAATGTCATCGCAAATATGTCACTGCCGTCCGCAAAGATTATCTTTCGATTGTGAGAATCTAAATTAAAAGATTATACATAATTGCACTCTTAAAATAAATAACATACATGGAAATGTGTAAAAAAAAAACGATAATTAACTAAAATATGTCAAAACAAAATCAAGGTGTATGCATATTCTTGCTTTAATATTATATACTGAGGCATCTATGCTAAACGGAAATGTCATTGTGTTCACCATATATGTTAATTACTTAAGTTCTAAAATAATTTTTCTGAACATGTATATATGTATATAGAATTGGTCTTATACCAACTGTTATCCAACTGATGTTTGATCCAACATTAGAGAAACAGGTCTTGTTAGACGTTATGTATTCACTTTCGTCGTGAATTCCTCGTATATCAGCAGCACATAAAGTTGTTGTTGTAGCCCAGACTAAGGCACGATGAAGGGAACCAGTTGTCTCTGCAATCACGTAAACAAATCTTACCGTATGTTTAAAAACAACTTACAAAACATGCATAAGCATCGTCAATTAAAAAAAAATACGTGTTACATAATGCAAATATTAAACAATTAAAAGTAATACGTTCCCACACGATTTGGGCTCGTTTATTTTGTGAATTGCCGTATGCGAAGCGAACGACGGTATGTTCATGAGTTTTATTAATGAAAGATTCAAAAGTATGACCAAGATTACCAGAACACGTGCGTCCATCTGAATTCAACGAAAATCCCTCCGCACACAGACACACGGGTCCTGAAGATTCGCTCACACATATGTTCTCACAGGGACTGCTTGCACAGTGATCTGTAAAACAGGTGTCGTGTATGTATTTAAAATTTAAGGCATCTAAAGCGTACAATTTATTATTTACAGTACTAGTATAATGGACAAAGAACGTATATTTGGTGTTCGATATTATTAAAATACAATTATATAAAGTATTTATCATGTGGAAGTGATAATTGGGCTGGTTGCATTTAGGCATTTACACTATCCATCTTGCATTAAAGCATTAATGTAATATGTTATGCAGAATTATTATGCATTCCATATGGGCATTGGAGTTTACATTCATTAATTATCGTATAAAAATTCATTTAATCCGTACATTAACGAAATCGAAGCTTTCAAAAGAAAACAATTAATGCGGTGATAATTTTGGTTAACCTGTCGTCGTAGGTTGTTGGGCATACAAAGTCACGCAGGTAATGTGAAAATCCATGTTAGTTGATCGGAGAAGAGAGCTTTTGTCGTCTACGCCAGTGTCCTTGTGAAATAAACGCACTAATCCGCCAAAATTAGGGTCATTATCCGTTGTAAGCACAACGTCCTGAAAAATCGTTTCGTTTAGAATAACTATTATTATATTACAAACGTAACGAAAACAAAACCAATTGAAACAAACAAATATTACTCATCTTTTTATGTATACATTCTGTTATTTTGTCAAACAAATAATACGTACGGAAAAGACGTCTATGTCCAGAAATGTCGAGTGCTTCATTCTTTTAACCATCACTCGTTCTGTACCATCTAAATTTGATCGCTCCACAGAATCACGGTAACTGTCAACCCAGTACAGCTTTGACGAGGAAACGTCCACATCCAAAGCTATTGGATAGGATATGCCCTTAGACACTATGGTTTTACGGCTGGTTCCGGTAAGAGTGGAACGCTCGATCTTCGGCAATGACCTAACATCGCTCCAAAATAAGTATCTACAGTACAAACGTACACTAGTTTAAACAACTAAAATGATATTGAAGAAGGGAAACATGATAGATTTTTTATTTCTGTATGTTAAATACGTATGAAGAAAGGAAAATTAAATCTATATTGTTTTAATAAGATGGCCTTTAATTATAATCAGACAATGAAAAAAAAACTCGCCGAAAAACAAACTTGTGAATCGGATCGACGGCAATTCCAGTAGGTTTCTCTACGTTATCGTTAATGATAATTTTGTATTTCCCATCATTTTGTAATGACTGCAGTGTAATCGATCTAAAAGTTGGATCTGTCCAGTAAAGGTTGTTTGAAATCCAATCCAAAGCTATCTTCACTTCTCCTCTAGAAAGTCCGGAATGCAGAATTGGTATTGTCACATTCGGATTACTGCTCTCGGGATTAAAATCTAGTTTTTGAAGAGTCGCTGTGTAGCGGTTATAAATCTACATCTGCTTCCGACCGTAATCCACGTCGATACTCTGGGGCTGATTTAAATAGTTATTGTAACGAAACCGCCATGTACGTTGTAAATCAAAGGTAGTGTTTCCATTTTCCGTCTCAAGTGGAACTGAGAGCACGTGAGTTATATCATTGGAAGCATATTCCTCATTGGATCCAAGCACCAGATACCACGTTGACAATGCATCTGAAAAAAATAAATGCAACACACTCTACAAGAAAAGATGCAAGCAAATAATACTTAATGTTTACTGAATGTTAAGTTCCTGTAAGGTTAATTTTCATAGTTCCTTAGTAATCACAGGGCATATATCTATGCACGCCTCTCGTGTGCGAATCAGATTTAATAATTATACCAAATAGACATGCGTACTTACTAATAACGTACGTACCCTTTTATAAACAGTACGTTTTCGAATCAGCATGAAATCATTTTATAAAACAGTATATTGGCTTTTTATAGTATGAGTATCGAATTGTCATACATGATCATATGACAATCAGACAATGCACATTCAGAAGCTTATTAATGCTCACAAGTTCATTCACATAACTGGCAATCATTTTAAAAGTATTTTGTTCTAGAAGCATTTTCTAAATTATAGTTTCGTGTTAACATTACACGCCATCCCATCATTCTATTAATTCGCTCTCTGAGTCATAATTATTCGAACAAATTCATGTATTGTCATTAAACCATTGTTCCAACCAGTTTTTGTCTAGCCAATCGAGAGTCTTAGGAAATACTCAGTTCACACAGAAAGTGCTTCTTGCTTTTTTAAAGTTTGAATTGGCAGAGGCCCCTTACATAGGGAATGTTTTATGAACGTGTATGCATTATTTATAACGGTTTTCTCTACCCCATATATTCGTGTCGCGATTTACATGAGTCATCTGCCTAAAGAGCAATATTACAATATAATAATAAACACTTTTATAATACAGTAAGACGGTTTGAAGTACGTTTTTGTTTGCAATAAGCATTAGCTCAACATTCGTTGTATGCAGTTGGTTGTCAAAGTTAAACCGTCTTCTAGTCGCGTCGTTCGATATAAAGAAATGCGATCATATTACCATATATATGTTAATACATCGTTTTTTCTCTCCAAAGATTATGTGCAAGCGGGGAGTATGAAATACTTTTTCTGCTTATCTGATTTGGCGGATATGTTTTTTTTAGATCCCGTCAGTGTTATCTTTAAAGACTGTAAATGTTGGTTCGTATATATATAATAAACCACGCACCAGTTAATTAAGTGCGCTTCAATGTTATTGCACTTTATTCACTGGGGCATAACACATCTTTTAAATTAACTACGTATATGGTTGCTATCTCTAGACGATTTTAGCAAATGTAATACTTAAAATGCATAACATTAAAACACTGATGAATATAGCAGTTGTCTTCACGTGCGTATTAAATTTAAGACTAGGCTTACACTCGTTAAAGTGTTTTAAAACTTTAATAATTTGCAATTGCAAATCGTTGCCATGTATGGTGTGAATATAATATTAACTAACTTAAATATTTTAATCCTGTCCATGATACTTTTGTATTTTGCACGACAATCCTTTTATATAGTAATGTTCTTTTTGTTGTGCGTATATGATAGCGATTTGTTAACGACAAAAACAAACACAGCTGTAACGGTGACAGAAATTTAATTATAATGTGTTTTATTGAACAAATGCATTTGCTTGTGTTTTTATGTCCGAACAAGTGACTTTAGTAATGCTGTTAAAATATATTTGTAAGACATAACTGTCTTTACTTCTTCCCAAATTTGCAATCATGCGTCAAATCTTATGTTAGCTGATACAATCGGGGTCACATGCTTTCTTCCGGAAATATTGGGTTTTATAAACATCACGTGTGAAAATATTGTCGCACTTATTGTGACAAGCAATTAAAACATATACACATTAAAGGAAAATTTAATTAAATTAAAAAACCACAACAAGGGATTCTTCAAAGTATTTGTTCATTTGCTAATATATAAACGCGATTAAACAATTGAACCGGGGTGGAATATTTGTCCATTATTGACCGTTCACAAACAGAAAACTGACAAATACCATTTAAAAACATTAACTTGGCACACACTCACTTTTTATTAAATTGTTATATGCCAAGATGTTGTTAAATCAACGAGAAAATATACTTGCTACAGATAATATGCTTATTAAATAATCACTGTTAAATGTACTTTTCAAATAAAAAAAATCACGCATGTTTCGCACCTAGGCAAATTAAAGGAGGCGGGCGGGTTCTTACTAAGTTTCCACAACCCTCTAAATCTTTATATAATGTATATTTCATAAACTGTTTAACTTTATTTAAAAACGAGGAATTGATACAAACTTGTTGTATTTATTGCGACTTTTATTAGGGCTTCTTCATTAAATAAAATTAAACATTGGTTTGTGTTTTAAACAAAAGTATGATTGGCGTTCTGTTTGAAACATTCGTAGTCAATTCGTGGTCAAGCCGCAAATTCACAAACCTCAGAATCATTTAAAATTCAAACGAAAAATTTAAGATTAATTAACGAAGCATAAACAGTTCAAATCTTTTCATAACTAACTTCTTTGTTTTTAATTAGAAATTCGTGGCAAAACTGTTAAATTGTTCTACATGACTGTCATAAAATCAAAACTGCCAATTATTTTCAATAACTTACACGAACAGGGTAAACTGTCACGAACCGCTTATGGTTAAACATTGTTAATTCAGAGTATCCACCGTATTAACGGAGTGAAGTGCATCTTACTGTTTTCACGATTTCAGATATTAATAATATCCATATAAAAAAGAGCTATCGCGAAGATTGTTCGAACATTAGTAATTGACTGTTGTTGTTATTCCAATAATGATAGCGTGCCTTCATGTGAAATTCATATTTTATTTACCATCGACTTACCGATGACAAGAAATTAATTATTTAGTGATAAAACATGAAACAATACAATGTACAGAACATATGTAACTAAACATTACCCGTTACTTGTAGCAATTACCAGCGATAACCGGATCTTATTCGTTTTGACCAGGAAGTGTTTATACAAAACTGAAGTTAATCATATGCATCTAGGCGACGCGTAATTACTGTTATGCATAATTGACCTACCATTTCAGGAATTAACACCACGGCAGTAGATAGAAGAAACTTATATTGTAAATGGACACGCTACGCAATGCATGATTAATGATTAAATCTCTTAAGTTTGAATGAGTATTGCAAGTAATATTACCATAAAGCATTACAGAAAACATTAAAATCACATTCCCGTGTGCTAATAGCAAAATTTTTCAAATATTGCGTATTAATGCGTAATACGGCCTTCTTATGCCACTATAAAGACAATATTAGCACGATGCACATTTTTATCCAAAATAAGGATGCTTGCTAACTGTATACTGATTAATGCACTTTCAGATTTTCATTGAGTTGTTATGTCCCTAAACGACATTGAGTGGAGAATATTCTCGTTCCATACCCACTAGCATAGCTTTAATTATTTAATATATTTTGTTTTGTACATGCTGTTACTAATTCTTGAAAAATGTTTAATAAATAAATGTAGTTTTCGAGGCTTAGAAAAACATCAATCACACACCATTGGAAACGTATATAATTCTAATAAAATTCTAATTAACAGAGCTTTGTTCGCCACTTTTCTATGAGTCACTACGACCCTTCATTTTTAAATATAAGTTAGAATAAAAAATAACTAACATATCATTATACTAACATTAAAACAAGATAAACAAACAGCATAACCGTAAATTATCTATTAGTTACTTCGAGTACATTTGTTTCATTCCGTAGATAAAATTCCTACGAGCTTTTATAAAGTTATTACAGCGATATCAAAAAAACTTTAACAGCGATGTTTTAATAAATAAATAAGTACTTACCCGAAACACCGACTTTATAAATAGTAAACACAGTCATAATAATTCGAACAGTCCACATTTATGCAACGGGTTGATCGTTTGATCGACATGCAGTCAATTGATTTGCGGCAACATCTCAATACGGAAGTTTTGAAACTACGCTGTTTAAATGCGCAGACCGTGACTAGGTATGCTTTTTTCAATAGCTTTAAGAACGCACGCGGTAGTTTTGTTTTACGCAAATTTGTTTTACTGTAAAACCGGTTGCGCAATAAGTGTATTCTTTTTCGGATATTCGAATAAAAACCGGATGCATATTCAATAAGGGAATGATACCAAGAAATAAAGTATTATGAAGTTTAGAAAATTAATAAAAAATTTGTAGCCCCTTAATAAGAATCGACTATCATCCCTACAACCACACAAACCTTTATTTTATCGCATGATTGTAACAACAAGCATGAATCTTATTAAGGAAAAACAGTACTACCTTATAACTGAAAATGTTTGTGTCGCAAGAAGACTTGTTTAAAAATATAGCTTTCCTTCTAATTAAGCAATTTGTTATTGAATCATCGTATATTTAAAACGTGACATCAAAGTATGTGTTATATTTATACTATAATCAACATCGTTATGTATGTTTCATGTTATGCTTTAAAAAAATCGGAACACTTTTATAACTTTTATGTCTCAAACAACGGCTCTAGATATCAACTTTTATGAAGATTTTTAGATAATCATTTTAGATAATTTTCTAACTAGAATATTTGATGAATTGAAATTATTCATCCAAGACGCTCTGATACGTCTGAACCATGCCGCACGTGCAATAATAATACTTGAATATTATTTTAATTTTTGTTCGCTCAATTAATTTCTCTCTGACTAATATGGTCGAAAAAAAAACAAAAACATTTTGTTTATTTTTGGTAAGCAATTGATTCACACTAAGGTATTTACAGGCTGGTCAATTGTTAAGCATTTGAACACACGCTCGTACCGCACGTGCAACCCATTTATAATAAACACATAATGTCAGACAAAACGAATACAATTGAATCTAAATCTTTCTACCTAATATTGTTAAATCTTTATTTTTATTTTGTGACACGCTGAAATACTTAAGACACGACATGCAATCACATGTAGCATAGGATAATTTGATAAGGCCCGTATCCTGGAATGGGAAAACAACAGCATTTAAAATACAAGTATTGTCATTACGATATATTTTTCTAACATTTGACAGAACAATATACCGCATTATATTAAGCAAACTGGATCGGATAACTATTTATTAATTCCATGTCATTTCACTCCTGATGTGTCGGAACTTAGCATGTTTTGTTTGACTGCGAGTTGTATTTTGAATTGTAATTGTGAACAAAACAGCCTAGTGACTTTGTTAATACCCCCCTCTAAAGGTGGAGGGATATAGAATTGGCATTGTCCGTCCGTATGTCAGTTCGTCCGCCCGTCTGTCACATGCAAAATGTATGTGGCCGAGGATATGAATTCAACGAATTTGCGTGTTTATCTGTTTTCTTATTTCTTTTTGATATCCACGAGCCATTTGGGTAAATTGGGATGAAATCTATATGCGGAAGGTATTAAAATTTGAAAGTAAGAAATTATATATTTTTTAATTTTTCCAAATAACTTTGTTGATATCCATTTGATGTTTTATAAGATGAAATAAAATTTTAATCATAATTATAAATTGACACAGAGAATTTCATTATTCTCAACAGTTTTCTCAATTGTGGGCTCAGTTTTGTTCTTATCACTGCTATGTGTTATGGGAAATAAAAAGAAGAGAGATAGGGACAGTAACGGTAGTGAAAGTGAAAAGTTAAACAAAAACAAGAATGTGAAAACAAGAGGCCCGTCTGAGGAAAACAATATTTCGGTGAGTGAAATACAAGATTGAACAATTACTCTCTAAGAAATTCATCACATTAACAAACAATTCAAGCTCGATCATCATTATATTCAAGTTCTTTTTTACCATCTACTGTATCCGAATGGAAACGTCTCCCCGACGACATCAAGAATGCTGAAACGCTCCATTCCTTCAAAAGACTAATTAATATTGATCGTCCGATCTCAAATACTTGATTTTCATATGGCGAAAGTTGCTCTCAAATGTTACATACGCGCTTAAGAACAGAGCGTAGCGCTCTAAATGCTTATCTCCTCAGACGCAACATAATTACATCGCCTTTATGTCTCTGTGGACTTCACGAAACTACGTCACACTACTTCCTTTGATGCAATCAGTATATACACAT
Organism: Dreissena polymorpha; assembly: GCF_020536995.1. Lineage (NCBI taxonomy): Eukaryota > Metazoa > Mollusca > Bivalvia > Myida > Dreissenidae > Dreissena > Dreissena polymorpha. The sequence continues at coordinate 64,721,319 of NC_068363.1, forward strand.
TCGTGGTGAACTCATTAATACTATATCAATTTATTCTGTCCCATGCATCGAAACTATTCTATATGGAGACGTATCAAGTGACTACTTAACCAATACTAAAATAGCTGATGCTGTTCACAAATGTATTATAAATATAAATATAAATAAGCGATTTGATATGTAACTATGCTACAGAACGAATCACTTTTTCTTTCTCGCTCGAGCTCAACACGTCTCCACAAACGTCTTTTTTCTTTTCTTTCCTAACTTTTCTCTTCATTTCTGACATTTCGCAAACATGTCAACATATACATTTGATTGAGCAAATATAATTCTATAAATGGAGCTTTTTTCAACATATTGTTCATTAGGTCCGTAAACATGAAACTTTTCATATAGCAATGGAGAAGAAGCATATTAAACTGTGTCTTTCGTTTTTATCCTTTTCGAACATGAACGTATGATATTCTATGTATAAATAATGTCAACTTGTTTGAAATAAATGTGTTTAAACTAATGGTATTAGAGAAAAAAGTTGACATATAGAGCTCAAAAGGCTATGTACTGAAATTAATGATAGAAACCGGATATTTAAGGAAAGGTTCACAAAGGTGGAAGAGAAAAGTAATTCCATGGACTTTGACCTAGGTATGGTAAGTAGTAAGATGGCTATTTTAGAGAAAACCAACGACAGACTGCAAGAGAAAGTGACGTATCTATAGTCACACTCGATGCGGAACAATCTGGTTTTCAGTGGTATTCCGGAAGCTACAAGCGAATGCCAAGAAGACACAGAACCCAAGGTGGGAGGCTTTATTCACGAAAAATTGAAGATCGCAAAGGACATTGTAGACAAAATAAGCTTCGAGAGGGTACATAGATTGGGGCCTCAGCATGAAGGTGAAGGTAAACCCAGGAGTATTGTAGCGACGGTCACGTTGTTTAAAGAGAGGGAGCTCGTACGGCGCCAGGAGAGCGCGCTGAAGGGTACCCCGTTCTATGTAAACGAGCAGTTCCCAATGGAAGTGGCCGACAAACGCCGAATGTTGGTGCCACGTATGAAGTAGGCCCGTAGCAAAGGTAAAACTGCGTGGATTGCATACGACACGCTGTTTGTCGACGGGAAACCACTTCGGGACTAGGGCTGCGGAGGGGATGAGCTGCGCATACTAACTTGGAACGTTCATGGGCTTTCAAGCTAGGAAGCGTAGATTTTATTAGCATTATAACTAACTATGACATACTTTTTCTGTACCTAACGTGTAGAGTTATTGCTAAGCAATTATGGTTTCTCATATATATTTTTGAAGATGCTGACAACGTCGATTTTAAATCATTTATTTGTATTTTTAAACAACGTTTAATTTACAATTGTATTCAGGAATGGCCCCAGAGCATGCAGATGAACCATGTTCTTACTAATTATATACTTTTCAAAATTAGTTTTCACTACGAACCATACCTCGATTTACTACCTAGCAGCCTAAGAATATTTTTCTGTGGACTAAGACTATCGGTTCATCCATTAAGAATACAAACTTGTAGATATGGTAAAATACAATTGCTATGGAGCAGCGTTATTGTTTATTTTGTTATTCACATGATATTGAAGATGAATATCATTTCATGCTTATATGTCCAGTTTTAGAGGAGATACGCAAAAATGTGTACCAAAGTATTATCACCTACGCCCATCGATGTTTAAATTTGTGGAAATGTTGTGCATTGATAACAAAACCAAATTAATTAAAATTATTTTTTATTAAACACGCATTAAATAAAAAAACTCATTGTTAAATGTAAGTTCATCCTCGTTAAACAAAGACACACACTGAAACATTTTGAATTTACACAATGTGTATGTATATCATAATCGAATGTAATATGTTTTATAATAAAGACCAGGTTTACCGTATTTACTGAACTGTATACCACAGGTACTGAAATGATATGATGAACGTGAAATGAATCTTCTTAATCATGCTTTGTTTGTTTTGTTATACTGACGATGTACATTGTGCAAGTAATAATAAAACACATGTTCTGTTCTGTTTGTGCTTTTAGGTATATTTGCAAGGTGAACTCACACTTTGAAATAGTCGTTTAATTCAAAGCTCAATAAAAAAAAGAAAACCCGCCAACCTCTATTTTCATTTCTTTTTAATATTAGCATAAGATGGATCTAGCAAACATTATGCTATATGTAATAAAAAAATAGTTAAAACTACTGCATACGTTCTTAACATGTATTATGTACTTTAGAATATGTGAGTTGTAGATCTAAAAACAAAATACTAATTTCAGTATTATTACATTAATGTACCAGTGGCGTTTCAGCAACTAATAAATTATTATGATTTTAAAAACTCACTATAGATAACGAAGTTCATGTAGGTAAAGAATGATTATTTTACATAAACATCATAATTGCCTTCTGAAGTATCTCCATCCACATGCACACTTGTTTGTAGTATGTAAGCGTTTTCCTAAAAATGAAATACTTGTGTTGGATTAGTTTTTATTAGTTTTATTTACACGAACTGTGATGATAAAATTTTTTTTCATATATATTTTCCTATCAATTCCAATAATATGTACTGCGTTTATATACATGAATGCCTACAAATGATATGTCGTGAATAGGTAAAGTCGTGTCAAGAATCACAATTAATACCGTCGATATGCCGCTTTAAGTGTATTTTATACGTATTGTTTTTAATTGAATACTTAATTAACCTAATAAAATAACGCGATACACATCATTTATAATTTGTATTTTCATAATATTCAAATCCAAAGTCGCATACAACAATACCTTGTTAAAGTCATGTCAAGAACTAGTGATACAGCCCTTTAAATGTATTCAATTATCTTGGTTTTTGTTCGCTTCCGTATAAACTTATATTTGTTTGATTTTGTAGCACATAATTAGTGTTTCCACTGTAAAAAGAATATACTTTTGCAAGGGCATACATATAACATTGGTAAAGTTATATCAAGAATTACAACTAATACCGTCCATATGCCCCTTTAAATGTTTACATATTTTTCTAAGTTGGATGCTGTATTAACCCACTTTTACTGATCTTGCTACAAATAATTTGTGTTTGCATTTACATTTAAATCTACTTTTTTCATTGGCATACAGAAAAACATGTACATTCATGTTTTTTACCTGCACCATGTACCATGGTTTCCACTGTGTTTTTTGAATTGTATTTTACTACATGCGTTTAAACTGCAGTTGTGAACAAACGACCCTGGTGACCTATGTTTTTCTTTTTACATTTTTATTAAGTTATTACTCAAAACATTTGGGTAAATTTTGACAAAATCTAGATACAGGAAGGCATGACAAAAATGATAATGACTTTTATGCATTTTTTAAATTTTCCTGAGATCATGTTGTTGTATTCAGTGCGCTTAACAATACCATCAGTGTAAGTATCAACGCTTTGTAGCAATCGATATAATGTTTCGGGAAACAGCTCCTCTAGAGAACTCTTCATATAGATGAGCAATGCTCTGTGTAAAAGGAATTTAATGACATTAAAATGACAAATGACAAATGCGTGTGCAGTGCCGTCATATACCTCGTGATTTAAGTGTGCTGTTTTACCAATGATATAACTCATGTTTGGAGCAAAACGCATCTTTCATAAGTGTGTTTTGGTATCGGAAAATGTATGGAAAGCGTAACTGCGATGATCCATTATAATTGTTCTTTAGAATTAAATAAATCATTAACAATTATCCAATCTTGTTTAATAAACTGACTTGACGTTGGATATTTTCCATCGCCATTTTGTTTCTACTTCAAGGTTGACCTTATGATGTGCACTCCTCATTATTGCTTAAGCTAAATCATCACGTTTCTTCGATCGATTATTCGTATTAATAAAATACAAGATACGTATTGATGCAAAGCATCAAAGGGCGTCGGGAATTTCAGTGTAAAAGGCACTCAATGAAGTTACATGGAACGATTTTTTTTTCTACTGTAAATATTAATATATTGGCCGATTATTTTAAACAAAATAGAAAAAGATACTGGTATAACCATTATCTACGATTTTGTGTTATAACCCCCAAATAACCATTATCTATGATGTTGTGTTATAACTCCAAAATAACCATTATCTATGATTTTGTGTTGTAACTCCCAAATATTTCATAGTTCATTTTATTTACATTGGTTTCGTTTTTTTTTACTGGCATCCGTGTGCAGTTTTCATTAATGGAACAAAACTGTGTAGGTTTTAACAAATCTGCTTCATCTTGTAAGCGTTATTTCATATTTTTCTCAACTTCAAGGGAGATAATTCTGAACTTATTCTTACGTTGCTCATTTACGATAGGGGTTGAGTACTCATTGATATGAAAACACTGTAAAAGTTTGAAATTATTTTTTTAATGAAAACTGTAAATTGCATAAAGAAGCTGCATTTCACACTACTTTCAAATTCTGTAAAAGATCCTTATAGATTTATTGTTCCGATATTCATCATTTTCAATAGGGTACGAGTAATACTGATTTAAAAACACTTAACAAGTTTTGAATGATTCGGACGAAAGTTGTGAAATCTTTTAAACAAGCGGAAATTCTTTATTTTCTCAAATTTAATGGAAAAAAATTCTAGACTTATTCTCCCGATGTTTCTCATTTTAAATGAGGTAAAAATGATCATTGATATGAAGACACTGTACGTTTTGAAAGAATCTGATGAAAAATGTTGACATAATCACCTAACCAAGCAGTTTTTCACTTGTATTTTTAAATTCAAAGAGACATAATTCTGGACTTATGGTCCGATATTGCTCATATGGGGTTTGGGTGGGGTCATCATTGATACAAAAACCTGTGCAAGTTTTAGGAAGAATCGGATGAAAATTTTGGACTTTGAACAAGGATTTCAAAATTTCTCAAATTCTAAGGAAGATAAGTACGGACGTAATGGTCGGATAATCCACAATTCCAATAGTGTTAGAGTCCTCATTCATATAAAGACACTGCAAGTTTGGAAAGAATAAGATGAAAAATGTGACCTATTGTGTAAACAAGCAGAATTTTAAAATTTTCTCAATTGTAAGGAGATATGATTCTGGACTTAATGGTCTGATGCTGATCATTTTAAATATTGTGGACTTTATCTATCGCGTAACGAGCGAAATTGTACAATTTTATCAAATTCAAAAAGAGATAATTCTGGATTATATGGTCCGATTACTCATTAACATTGTGCATGTTTGAAAAGAATCGGATGAAAACTGTGGACTGTATCGCAAAAACAAGAACAAGTCTAACGGACAGACATACAAAAGGCAGAAACCACACCATCACATAAGCTCTTTTGGCCTACAGCCAGTGGACCTGTAATGAAGATTTGCAATGCCAGGCTCATTTGTTGTTTAGGAAGACCCCATATACTTATTGCAAATCAGCCAGAAAGCTGCTTCATATAAATTCAGACGCATTTGTATGAGTAGTCCTACTTGGTGACGAAGGGCATTGTGAAGTCAAGTTGTTTGAATATGTGGTTACGATCCCCCACTCCCACATATAGTTCATGGGCATAATAAAAACAAAAATGGTTAAAATAAAACAGCATCTCTATTTAAACTAAAATGTGTACATCAAAACAAAAAGTTAACATGAGGAAAATACACATCACCAATTTTGTTAAAAACGTTTAAAAAAGAACATGTAAAAAGGACTTGACATAAATACAAATTATATATATATATAAATATATATATATATATATATATATATATATATATATATATATATATATATATATATATATATATATATATATATATATATATATATAATTCACCCATATGGTTTAATATATAACGTGGGCATACAGAATAAATATGGCATAACTAGACCCCATCTTATTTTTCAGATTTTTTTCAGCAAGTAAATTGTATGTGTAGAGATATTCGAAATACGAGCTTGTTTTTTTTATTTTTACAATCATAACATTTTTGAACTCAATAACCTCGAGTTGCATTTAGTTATGTGTTTGTCATCACTGTGCTTTACTTCTGTATCATACAAGTCCAAAATAAACTCTTAAACTCTACGCACTAATTGTTATATGCGCCTCTTTGAAGAAGTCACCATATAGAAGTCCCTCTGCGCCTGTACAAGAGCACAAATGTTAACCAACACAAGACAACATTTTGCGTGTATAATCCCTCTTTTTATATGATAGGTCAATGTCTCTCTTAGCATCAGATGTCAAATCTGATAATAAAACTGCCATACGTGACATTCCTGTCCCAGATAAACTTTTGCGATTCATCGATTTTCAAATATCTTTGCACCAATGTAAAGCATAATAATACAAAGTTTCGCCAGAAAACTCGTCTATTCACCTCAACGGTAAAGGTCATCTTTAAAGATTGGGAAATTTCTATCGAAGCAATATCCTTTCCATTTTTAATGATTGGAAGTATATATCTAAGCAATATCCTTCCATATTTTGATGGATTTTGAAATAAATGTGCACAAATGCTAACCATTATGAGATGAAGTATAACCTTTTTTTCAAAGGTCTTGGTCACACTTAGAGGTCAAATGAAAATTTGGAAAAGAAAAAAATCAGGTAGACATTTCTGTTTTTTTAGCCAATTGCATAATTTGAAACAAAGTATATATTTATTCACATTTGTAATCAACAGTTATTTTCAAAGTTTATTAAAGCATTTGTTATCAATTTATGTTTATTGAAAGTCTAATTTAAACCACGAATATTTAGCAATTACCGCTCACATGTAATAGCACATGCGGATCATGTTGAGTGTTAATGTACTTTGTCTTGTAATGCCTACACAATAGGTCACAAATAAATAAATACCAGATAAGCAAGTGTGAACGATATTTTATATTCTGAAAATGTTTGTGCAGTGATTATTATTATTTACTGTATTAAGCCGAAAATGTAACTTGCAAGCGACATGAATCAATAAATATGTCCTGCTTATGTGCAGTGTTTGTGTTACAAATTCAGATACGTTAATACTGAAAATCCGTGTGTGGAAAATACATATTACGAGTATATGTATTTACAGTACTTGTCAATTTTATATGTTAAATATTACAAAGAATGTAAAGAACATAGTTCATCGCCACATAATCAGGCGTCGAACGCCTGGAATGAAATCGCATTTTTTTATTCTACTGATCACATGTATTCAATTTGAGTTTTTCTCATATCCTTCTGAAAGGTTTTGCTGTGTCCGTATTCGTTTCTTTTATTCTATTTAAATAAGCTTTATAATTATATTCAAATTAAAAATATCGATACATATTGTTCTTTAATGTTGTTTGCTTAGCAGCCTAAGGTATCAAAATCGAGGCTGATGATGGTAATGATAATTCTTAAAATCCATGATATGGCGTCAGCTATATATTATCCATTTCACACATTTACAAAATACATATAGAGTTCATGCTATTATGTTACAAAAGTAATATTATTAATAACAATATTATGAGTTTGAATACAATGTTTTAATACAATTTAAAATGTGTGTTTCTTGTGATCATGAATTATATGTAAACGTATGTTTCAAGAAAAAGTATAGCAGTTATTGAAACTACAAGTATTCAAAGTTCAGGCACAGTTCGTAAATTTAGGCATTAGCATTCGTTCCTGTTTTAAATCCTTGCTATGTGTTTCATCCATCAAATTTAGTGATCAACTATTTCGATAGAGCTTTAAACATAAAAAAAACAACATCACAAGTCGTTCGTGTGTGTCTTTTGTGTGTTTTTATAAGTTGCATATTTATGTAATTTCCAGTAGTTTATATTATGTATATATTTGAGTGTTTCGTCGAGTATTGTCTCTCTGAGTACGCAAATCAGCTCTATTCATCATCAAACTTATTGTCTATTATAAAAGGCAGTTTTACAATTACAAACCTGTTGTACACAACGACAACGGCGACTTCAACTACGACAACCGCTATGGAAACACCATAAGAGGAAGAGACGCTTTTGTCATCTTCGATTTAAAAAATGAATTCTATGAGATTAATTATACTTGCCAGTTTTAGAATAAGTTTCGGGGGCGTGTTAAACGATGCAATCAATGTTTGTTGCATATGCTTGTTGGTATATCATGATTGGTAAAACTTAAAGATGTCATCTTGATTGTTGTTGGTGTGTATGCCGCGATTTTCAAAGAAGCTATTGCAGGTTTAGTCCACGTTGTCGCCTCTGTAGTGGTGGACGTTGCTGATGGGCTTTTTGATGTTAACAATACCGGTACGTTGGCATAAAGACTAAGCCAACCTTTTATTTCGCAGTATACTGCAGAAAAGTGCGAGAAATTAACAATCCATTTGATGGGCTTCAATGTAGTCATGATTCTAAACACACGTGTCGGCCTAATATCCACTTGGGTAAATAATATTTGTCTTGCAGAAACGTCAACAGGTGTGAAATCAGTAAACATACATAAAAATCTATTTGTAAATAAACAACCATTTAAGAATGAATCAGTTTTATTAATAACTTTGGCACAGCATAATTTATGACATTGACAAATGCGATTTACGGTGACTATTTCAAAGTACTGATGCCAAGAATAATACTCTGTACCTTTTGTTAATACATATTATGCACTACACTCAGTACGTAACGTACTTTTATACAGACACCATCAACATTTAAATCGTTTTGTATAATACTTTCCAAATTATGTTAAACTAAATAATCCATAGTTTAATGTTTTATTAGTGTTTATATTTAATATAAGTCTGTTCAATTATAAACATCGACACATTATGACTCGCAGCTTAACTTCTAAACGTTTACTACTCACTCTAAATCAAATGAAGCCTTACCCTGTGTGTTTGTGCATTTGGATCATCGGCAATATCATTTACATCACAAAACTAAACCCACAAATGGAGAGAGGCTACGAAATATACTAGTTGTTGAGTATGTGCCGTTTGTTGTATGAGTCCTATATTCCAATAATATGCAATCCCTTTAAAAACAAAATACTGACTTCATGGATTAATATATTTTCATTAATTGTTAAATTTATTTTTATATTAAATATAATTATAATTTTATTTTATATGAGATATAATTATCATTTACCATAATCATATAAGAATAGCAAATGGATACTAGTACTACTACTACTACTACTACTACTACTACTACTACTACTACTACTACTACTTCTACTACTACTACTACTACTACTACTTCTACTACTACTACTACTACTACTACTACTACTACTACTACTACTACTACTACTACTACTACTACTACTACTACTACTACTACTTCTACTACTACTTCTACTTCTTCTATTACTTCTAGTACTAGTACTTCTACTACTTCTACTACAACCACTACTTCTACATCTACTACTACTACTACTACTGCTACTAATACTGCTACTGCTACTACTACTACTACTTCTACTACTACTACTACTACTACTACTACTACTACTACTACTACTACTACTACTACTACTACTACTACTACTACTACTACTACTACTACTACTACTTCTACTACTTCTACTACTTCTTCTACTACTTCTAGTACTAGTACTTCTACTACTTCTACTTCGACTAGTACTACTACTACAACTACTACTACTACTAGTATTACTACTACTACTACTACTACTACTACAATTACTACTACTATTATTACTACTACTACTACTACTACTACTACTACTACTACTACTACTACTACTACTACTGCTGCTACTACTACTACTACTACTACTACTACTACAACTACTACTACTACTACTACTACTGATACTTTTACTACGTCTACTTCTTCTACTTCTACTAAAACTACTACAAGCGGAGATGTTTCTACGTAGATTGACAGTTGCACAAAGGGCAATGATAAGCGAACAGGCGTATCCGGAACCTTCTTAATATATTAAACAGATAAATCTTAATAGTAATTAACTAATTATGTAGTATTTATTATATTTCATTCCAATTTATCAATCGCTAAGTTTAACAAGAGCTGTCACCATAGGAGAACATATGCCTCCGAAAAACGATTTTTCGATACCCAAACGCAGATTTCGAAACATAAACGCGGACCCTAAGTTCAAGGTCATTGTCAGATGGGTCAAAATGTGTGTGCGTATGGAAAGGTCTTGTCCATATACAAATGCATACCAAATATGAAGGTTACATCTGAAGCGACATAGAAGTTATGAGAATTTCAAAACCTAAACGCAAAGTGTGACGGACAGACAGGCAGACAGACAGACGGACGTAAATGCGATCACTATATGCCCACCTTCGTAGGCATAAAAAATTTAATCAATGGAAATTATAACATACATCTAATGATGTGGACTGGTGTCACGAGCGGACATCTGAAACATCGGGCGTCTCTGCGTCGACGTCGCCGTTCACTGACGAGGAGGTTTCCTATATATAAAGCAGACAATTACAATAACGCGGGAATTACATGCATCATTTGGTAGATATAATTATGTTTATAAAATTCAGCTTATAAGTATACATTTTCTTAAACGCAAACTAAAATAATTTGACGTTAACTCAAATGATAAACGCGTATTAAATGTGTAACTATTTGCTCTTGGTGATGGATCTAAATAGTGAACTTTCAACGCAAACTCGATGCACTTATCTTCCATTGCACAAACTCAAATATATTTAATGAATCCGTATAGTAACAAATGGATCATAATAATGGACTAGATTATCTATTGCCAATATGTATATGCTCAGGAAATATTGATTTAACGAATATTATTAACAGTTATGCAGATTATGCTCAATACTTTTCTTTAAACAATACAACTTTAGCTAGTTTAATTCTCTTTAAGTAAACTTCATCAACGACTTCAAATGTGATCAAAAGTGATCAATAACTGTTGATTGTGATATAATTGTGATATAATTATAATATAATAACAATTAATCTAATTGCACAAAAAGACGTAATTATCATAATTAACTTACAATCATTCATCCACTGTCGCACGCAAACGAACTATTTTCAATTAAGTATTCAATTAATTGACACTATCACGGAAAGAAAATATTGTGGTACAGTATTAAAACATAATTGTGACTAAACTAGATATACACATATCAACGATTATTCAATTTGGTAATTTCGCTTTTATTTGCATTCCAACCACACCAATTTGTGTAGGTAAACACACTTTTAAAAGGTTTGGAAACATAGCTGTTCAATATACCTGTAATAATATAAATGTGTATTATTGGATTGAAAATTATAATGTGGCAATATTGTGCCGAATTTCCTATAATATTAAGGACCTCTTACGATAGATTCCATGTCCATTGTTTACCATCAATACGACCCTTCTGATTAGTTCCGAAGGATTGTAATTATGCGCATATGATTGTTCTACATCGGTTTTCTGAATTGAAATTTAAACACGAATTTACGTTGTAACTTTTTTTTTCTAAAAAATGACTTAAAAACATTAGTTTTGTTTACCCACAATTAAATGTTCGACATATTAGTTTATGTGTTCAAAATAAGCACATGAGAAGTCATAAGTTCACATGACCTACTTTCCTTTCAAATTTTGAACACAGGTGAAATATTGTCGTAATGATTGTAATTAAACTGCAAAGAAGTTTGCCGTTCGCCGTGGCGTTATGGAAAAGATGTCTACCTAGCGATCGGGAGGTCACGGGTCTGATCCTCCCTCGGGGAGCGTTCTCTAGTTCTTCTCCAGAAAACGGACTCGAGAGCGTTTCTATAAGCCAATACAATCGAACTAAATTAAATTAGTCTAAACTAAACTGCAAACAAATTTAAGTCCTTAAAATGGTAAAACATCAATTGTTGTGCATTTCTAGACGATTTTTTTCAAGCTGATGTATGACACTGCCGGATCGATGAGAAAGGACGGACTAATGATAATAATCGATAAACCACTTTTTATCGGTTATATGTGCGGTACCAAATGATAGATTGTATTTGTTTTCTTCTCCAGTTATTCCGAAATAACAATAAACCTTAATTGGAAAGATGTCGATGCAAATACAATTCAAAACTCGGATAATAACACATTCGGATTGAAAATACTCCGGATTACAAAACAACTTTCAGACAAGATGACAAACTCCAGTTCCTTATGAAAATAATTTTGACCTTTGAGAAATTGTCTGTTGGTTTATCGGTTATATTTGCGGCACCAAATGATAGATTATATTTGTTCTCTTCTCCAGTTATTCCGAAATAACAATATACATGAATTGGAAAGGTGTCGATGCAAATACAATTCAAAACTCGGATAATAACACATTCGGATTGAAAATACTCCGGATTACAAAACAACGTTCAGACAAGATGACAAGCTCCAGTGCCTTATGAATTTAATTTTGAACTTTGAGAAATTGTCTGTTGGTTTATCGGTTATATTTCCGGCACCTAATGATAGATTGTATTTGTTTTCTTCTCCAGTTATTCCGAAATAACAATATACATGAATTGGAAAGGTGTTGATGCAAATACATTTCACAACTCTGATAATCACAAATTCGGATTGAAAATACTCTGGATTATAAAATAACGTTCAGACAAGATGACAAGCTCCAGTGCCTTATGAATTTAATCTTGACCTTCTAGACATTGTCTGTTGGTCACACTCGGACAGGGCATTCAACTTTAAAGCAAATAACAATTTTTAAAAAGTAGCCCAAAGAAAGGCTACTGATAATTAAGAAGAAATTATTCTCCCATAATTTGCATTATATCCTCGTTTAGTTGTGATGAAACTCCAGCCGCATTACCAAAAGAGAAAACCACGCACCGCCAGATAATATACGGTACACAAACAACGGAAACATGCCAACAAATTCTTTTACTAAAGCACTATCTAAATGTGCATAAATTTAAGGTTACTTTATTGAAACGGTTATGCGAAGCATTGAAGCTTATACAAGATTACATGCTATCCGAACCACACACTAAGACCGGGAATATTCCCTTAAAATGATAACGTAATTAATTGAAAACCCTTGGGTTACTCACACAGCTATATACAACATATTAACGAAATATGGGGTCACCGTATTAGAACGTTCAATGCTATTACACATAATGGGATAAAAACCGGTTTAATTGCTAGCCTAAAGTTTTAAGTTACACATTCTCTTAACGTGATTTGTGAATTTCATTACGCAAACATGTTAATGATTATGCCAAGCCGCATGTGTCTGTTTTATTTTGTTGTGCTCGTGCCTTAAATGTAAGAGACAGTGAAGTATCGGCGAGGCATTGTATTTTCGTTAAATTTGACAAATACGTAATAAGAATACAAAACAAAATGTCTCCAGTCTGAATCTATAAACTAATTATGACGTGCAGATGCATAATACTTATCAAAAAATGGTATGGTAAGTGCCCATTTAGTGGTTGAATAGGGAATATCTTTATTGATTATTTGTACGTTGATATGTCAAAGAACAATCCTCGCAACGGTTTTCTCCCTTACGGCAACCACTGCAATCACATGAACAATAATTATCAAACGAATATGTTGATACATTTTTGTAATTTACAATCTGAAGTTTCTACAGTTTATATATCGTTTAGATAAAAAAGTATTAACGAAAATACGTATTTAAAACTATAAACATAAAACGTATGTGAATCGATAATCATTACGTGGTTTTGTTAAAACGGTAGCGATATATCGAGCTCTGCTCGGAACTAGCCACATCTACACGAGGCGGTTGCTGCCTAATCCCCGTGGGATCATTGATTTTACAAATTCACTTTTCTGCTCTATATCATTCTACGTAAAGGTATCCTGAAGAGTATTTAACTTATGACATCATGGTTCTTTGTTCACACGGAAATAATTTGATATTTTATTGTAAACTGAAAGCAGCTTAACCTGTCCAAGAACTAGTATTATGTATTGTGCTCTCCGTGTAAATTCAAATAGAGACAACTCATGATTCATTTTACATTTAAGGACAGAATACTTAAACAATTAACAATGTTATACTTAAACATAAACCTATATTGACTTCACTTACTGCATGTTCTTTTTTCAGCTTTTTTGGGAAGATAGCCCGTGGCATTAAAATTTGGAATTTTATCGGCAGTTTCAAGAAATTGGGAAAATAAATTGGGATTAAACACTAAATGAATGAGTTCACAATCTTTAATAACAAACACTACAAGCACCATCATGATCAACAGTTTTCCACATAATACGCTGACACAAAGTCTTCAGTCATATCAGGCACCATTTTATTAGGAGGCGCTTTATATTTTTATGAAGAACTGCTGCTTTCAACATGTTGAATATCAGTGAGCCCTTTGCTTACGGAAATCAACGATGACGATGCAAAAGAGTCACTTGTTATTAAATTACTATCAATAACAATCGAACTAGTTTCAATGGGATAGCTTGTACGTCTTGACGATGTTTGTTTATTTGATGACTCTTGCTTAAAAAATCAACAGTTTTTGTTTTGCCGCCAGGTTTTTGCTTAGGAATCTTTTTACCTATTATTTTTAATTGCGCGACATCTTTGTTTTCCATTCAGCCGAATCACAAAACGCTTGAATTTCATCGCAAATAATATAAGCGCCTGAACAACACGTGCAAACAAATAATGCCGACATTATCCAGATCAACGTATAGTCTAAAACTCGTACGAGACCGGATCGGACTACGCTTTGTTAAAAAGCGCACCCGTCGCTGTCATAAGCAATTTTTGTCCCAATTGGGAATTTTTTGGCAAATTTTGGGACAAAATATACTTTTTGCGATTGGGATTATAGCAGAATTTCGGCAATAAAATCGGGCCAAAACAAAAACCTGAAACTCACTTAATTGACATCAAAAGTAATACCTTAATTCTAATAACGGAATATTTTAAACCTCACTTTTAAGATACAAAAGTATATAAATCTATCACAAATGATATCGGAAACTAGTAAAAATGATATTAGATATTGTTGACATCCGCGTTAAAATATATTACCATGTGAAACTATTTTGTCTATGCAAAACTCATTTGTGTTTGAAGTAAAAGTGCATTACAGAATGGTGCGTCATTTCTATACTTTATAATACACCCAGACGTATTATAATCAATTTATGCCGATAGTATATTTGCGTATACACACAGGTGTATGTATGTAAATGTAATCGTTCGCTGAGAAAACAAGAGCAACGCATAACGGATGCCACGCTCGGCTACGGGTGCAGATTTGAATAAATGAAAGCTAGTCAGGATTTTTTTTAAAGGTAACTGTGACCTTGACCTTAGACCTAGTGACCCAAATAATGGGTGTGGCGTGCAGAACTCATCAAGGTGCATCTACATATGAAGTTTCAAAGTTGTAGTTGCGCGCAATTTGATTTTAGAGCCAATGTTCAAAACAATGTCGGACGGCGGACGACACGACGAGCTGACTATGGCAATACCTCGGGTTTCCTCCAAAAACGCCGAGCTAATAAGGCATGAGGACCAAATATGTCTCAGAAAGACTACTTTCCGAAATTGATCGTATTGCAAAATCCCTAGTTTTCTTTCCTGACTGATTGCTACATGTTTTTGTAATCGATTTGTCAACGGCGAGGTATTATCGTCTTTGCTAAAGCTACAGTGCTTGTCGACGATATCCTTTGCAATATCCGAATTGCATTATGTGTTAAGTAAAAAAAGAACACACATGTATTACTAAGTTTGACTTTCTTCTACACTAATACCGTCATGGTCAAGGTTAAAATAATTATGACGGAGAGTATAACTATATTATACAGATTTGTTTTCGTTATTTATACTTAAGTTAGTTATGTACCTTAACACAATTCTGCTTAAAACCGATAAATTAAATCAACGTTAATGTATCTAATTACTATGTTATCGTTGTATCTTAATGGATAAAACTTACACATACCACACGTGTCATCGAAAACATACACGGACTAGATATTTACTCAATTGAATATGTTAAGACGTAACATGAACATGTATGACTGATTATAATGCAAATGTTTCGTACATTATCGAACACTCATAAAACAAATATTGAAGGAAAATGTAATGTGTTTCATTCCTTAACCTAAAACTATTGAATCAATTAAGAACAAAGTCACGTGTTGCTATTCCACAAAATTGCCCAAAATTACTCAAGTGATATTGATGAATAGTAAAATGTATTGATCATAGTATTTTTCCTAAGAGAAACACATTTCCCTTAGGTATATCCCAATAAATCACCCCAACATTTATTGGCGACCCTTCTGATATTGCAAAACGTGCAGTTCAAACAGTTTAAAAGGTTTCAATACACAAGCGTAACGTGCTATAATTTGATCTGTTCTGCACAAAGGAATCTAGAGAATCAAATTGTTAAAAACGATATACCGAAACGTAATTTGCAATGATTACAAATGAGCTACACAGGCGGATAAACGTATATCTCGGGTATATAGTAGTGAATATAGTAATCAATCAAAGTGTCTTACCTGCCTCGTTTACTTATACTAGACAATAAATCCATAACTTTATATGACCCATTCTGTCATGTTTGTTTGTGTGTTTATATTCTATAATTTCGGACAAACTTACAAATGTTAACAATAAGATTATAAGAACACTACATTTATACAGACTGAACTATGCATG